>NC_068343.1:40265822-40439706 GCF_014633365.1 Diospyros lotus | reverse complement strand
ATTTAATGTATCAAAATGTCCTTTTCCCCTAAATTTGGAATCGCCCTCATCAAATTTGTACACTTGAAAATATCATTTCTTGAATCAAAGTTGTCTCTTTTTTATTTAAAGTGTTCAACTATGGACCCATGGCTAAAACTCAAATTTTTAAAACTTTCGAAAATCAGAAATTGAACTTTCTCGAGTGAATTTAATGTATCAAAATGTCCTTTTTCCCCTAAATTTGGAATCGCCCTCATCAAATTTGTACACTTGAAAATATCATTTATTGAATCAAAGTTGTCTCTTTTTTATTTAAAGTGTTCAACTATGGACCCATGGCTAAAACTCAAATTTTAAAACTTTCGAAAATCAGAAATTGAACTTTCTCGAGTGAATTTAATGTATCAAAATGTCCTTTTTCCCTAAATTTGGAATCGCCCTCATCAAATTTGTACACTTGAAAATATCATTTATTGAATCAAAGTTGTCTCTTTTTTATTTAAAGTGTTCAACTATGGACCCATGGCTAAAACTCAAATTTTCAAAACTTTCGAAAATCAGAATTGAACTTTCTCGAGTGAATTTAATGTATCAAAATGTCCTTTTTCCCCTAAATTTGGAATCGCCCTCATCAAATTTGTACACTTGAAAATATCATTTATTGAATCAAAGTTGTCTCTTTTTTATTTAAAGTGTTCAACTATGGACCCATGGCTAAAACTCAAATTTTCAAAACTTTCGAAAATCAGAATTTGAACTTTCTCGAGTGAATTTAATGTATCAAAATGTCCTTTTTCCCCTAAATTTGGAATCGCCCTCATCAAATTTGTACACTTGAAAATATCATTTATTGAATCAAAGTTGTCTCTTTTTTATTTAAAGTGTTCAACTATGGACCCATGGCTAAAACTCAAATTTTCAAAACTTTCGAAAATCAGAAATTGAACTTTCTCGAGTGAATTTAATGTATCAAAATGTCCTTTTTCCCCTAAATTTGGAATCGCCCTCATCAAATTTGTACACTTGAAAATATCATTTATTGAATCAAAGTTGTCTCTTTTTTATTTAAAGTGTTCAACTATGGACCCATGGCTAAAACTCAAATTTTTAAAACTTTCGAAAATCAGAAATTGAACTTTCTCGAGTGAATTTAATGTATCAAAATGTCCTTTTTCCCTAAATTTGGAATCGCCCTCATCAAATTTGTACACTTGAAAATATCATTTCTTGAATCAAAGTTGTCTCTTTTTTATTTAAAGTGTTCAACTATGGACCCATGGCTAAAACTCAAATTTTCAAAACTTTCGAAAATCAGAAATTGAACTTTCTCGAGTGAATTTAATGTATCAAAATGTCCTTTTTCCCCTAAATTTGGAATCGCCCTCATCAAATTTGTACACTTGAAAATATCATTTATTGAATCAAAGTTGTCTCTTTTTTATTTAAAGTGTTCAACTATGGACCCATGGCTAAAACTCAAATTTTCAAAACTTTCGAAAATCAGAAATTGAACTTTCTCGAGTGAATTTAATGTATCAAAATGTCCTTTTTCCCCTAAATTTGGAATCGCCCTCATCAAATTTGTACACTTGAAAATATCATTTATTGAATCAAAGTTGTCTCTTTTTTATTTAAAGTGTTCAACTATGGACCCATGGCTAAAACTCAAATTTTCAAAACTTTCGAAAATCAGAAATTGAACTTTCTCGAGTGAATTTAATGTATCAAAATGTCCTTTTTCCCCTAAATTTGGAATCGCCCTCATCAAATTTGTACACTTGAAAATATCATTTATTGAATCAAAGTTGTCTCTTTTTTATTTAAAGTGTTCAACTATGGACCCATGGCTAAAACTCAAATTTTCAAAACTTTCGAAAATCAGAAATTGAACTTTCTCGAGTGAATTTAATGTATCAAAATGTCCTTTTCCCCTAAATTTGGAATCGCCCTCATCAAATTTGTACACTTGAAAATATCATTTATTGAATCAAAGTTGTCTCTTTTTTATTTAAAGTGTTCAACTATGGACCCATGGCTAAAACTCAAATTTTCAAAACTTTCGAAAATCAGAAATTGAACTTTCTCGAGTGAATTTAATGTATCAAAATGTCCTTTTTCCCCTAAATTTGGAATCGCCCTCATCAAATTTGTACACTTGAAAATATCATTTATTGAATCAAAGTTGTCTCTTTTTTATTTAAAGTGTTCAACTATGGACCCATGGCTAAAACTCAAATTTTCAAAACTTTCGAAAATCAGAAATTGAACTTTCTCGAGTGAATTTAATGTATCAAAATGTCCTTTTTCCCCTAAATTTGGAATCGCCCTCATCAAATTTGTACACTTGAAAATATCATTTATTGAATCAAAGTTGTCTCTTTTTTATTTAAAGTGTTCAACTATGGACCCATGGCTAAAACTCAAATTTTCAAAACTTTCGAAAATCAGAATTTGAACTTTCTCGAGTGAATTTAATGTATCAAAATGTCCTTTTTCCCCTAAATTTGGAATCGCCCTCATCAAATTTGTACACTTGAAAATATCATTTATTGAATCAAAGTTGTCTCTTTTTTATTTAAAGTGTTCAACTATGGACCCATGGCTAAAACTCAAATTTTCAAAACTTTCGAAAATCAGAATTTGAACTTTCTCGAGTGAATTTAATGTATCAAAATGTCCTTTTTCCCCTAAATTTGGAATCGCCCTCATCAAATTTGTACACTTGAAAATATCATTTATTGAATCAAAGTTGTCTCTTTTTTATTTAAAGTGTTCAACTATGGACCCATGGCTAAAACTCAAATTTTCAAAACTTTCGAAAATCAGAAATTGAACTTTCTCGAGTGAATTTAATGTATCAAAATGTCCTTTTTCCCCTAAATTTGGAATCGCCCTCATCAAATTTGTACACTTGAAAATATCATTTATTGAATCAAAGTTGTCTCTTTTTTATTTAAAGTGTTCAACTATGGACCCATGGCTAAAACTCAAATTTTTAAAACTTTCGAAAATCAGAATTTGAACTTTCTCGAGTGAATTTAATGTATCAAAATGTCCTTTTTCCCCTAAATTTGGAATCGCCCTCATCAAATTTGTACACTTGAAAATATCATTTATTGAATCAAAGTTGTCTCTTTTTTATTTAAAGTGTTCAACTATGGACCCATGGCTAAAACTCAAATTTTCAAAACTTTCGAAAATCAGAAATTGAACTTTCTCGAGTGAATTTAATGTATCAAAATGTCCTTTTTCCCCTAAATTTGGAATCGCCCTCATCAAATTTGTACACTTGAAAATATCATTTATTGAATCAAAGTTGTCTCTTTTTTATTTAAAGTGTTCAACTATGGACCCATGGCTAAAACTCAAATTTTCAAAACTTTCGAAAATCAGAAATTGAACTTTCTCGAGTGAATTTAATGTATCAAAATGTCCTTTTTCCCCTAAATTTGGAATCGCCCTCATCAAATTTGTACACTTGAAAATATCTTTATTGAATCAAAGTTGTCTTTTTTTATTTAAAGTGTTCAACTATGGACCCATGGCTAAAACTCAAATTTTCAAAACTTTCGAAAATCAGAAATTGAACTTTCTCGAGTGAATTTAATGTATCAAAATGTCCTTTTTCCCCTAAATTTGGAATCGCCCTCATCAAATTTGTACACTTGAAAATATCATTTATTGAATCAAAGTTGTCTCTTTTTTATTTAAAGTGTTCAACTATGGACCCATGGCTAAAACTCAAATTTTCAAAACTTTCGAAAATCAGAAATTGAACTTTCTCGAGTGAATTTAATGTATCAAAATGTCCTTTTTCCCCTAAATTTGGAATCGCCCTCATCAAATTTGTACACTTGAAAATATCATTTATTGAATCAAAGTTGTCTCTTTTTTATTTAAAGTGTTCAACTATGGACCCATGGCTAAAACTCAAATTTTCAAAACTTTCGAAAATCAGAATTTGAACTTTCTCGAGTGAATTTAATGTATCAAAATGTCCTTTTTCCCCTAAATTTGGAATCGCCCTCATCAAATTTGTACACTTGAAAATATCATTTATTGAATCAAAGTTGTCTCTTTTTTATTTAAAGTGTTCAACTATGGACCCATGGCTAAAACTCAAATTTTCAAAACTTTCGAAAATCAGAATTTGAACTTTCTCGAGTGAATTTAATGTATCAAAATGTCCTTTTTCCCCTAAATTTGGAATCGCCCTCATCAAATTTGTACACTTGAAAATATCATTTATTGAATCAAAGTTGTCTCTTTTTTATTTAAAGTGTTCAACTATGGACCCATGGCTAAAACTCAAATTTTCAAAACTTTCGAAAATCAGAAATTGAACTTTCTCGAGTGAATTTAATGTATCAAAATGTCCTTTTTCCCCTAAATTTGGAATCGCCCTCATCAAATTTGTACACTTGAAAATATCATTTATTGAATCAAAGTTGTCTCTTTTTTATTTAAAGTGTTCAACTATGGACCCATGGCTAAAACTCAAATTTTCAAAACTTTCGAAAATCAGAATTTGAACTTTCTCGAGTGAATTTAATGTATCAAAATGTCCTTTTTCCCCTAAATTTGGAATCGCCCTCATCAAATTTGTACACTTGAAAATATCATTTATTGAATCAAAGTTGTCTCTTTTTTATTTAAAGTGTTCAACTATGGACCCATGGCTAAAACTCAAATTTTCAAAACTTTCGAAAATCAGAAATTGAACTTTCTCGAGTGAATTTAATGTATCAAAATGTCCTTTTTCCCCTAAATTTGGAATCGCCCTCATCAAATTTGTACACTTGAAAATATCATTTATTGAATCAAAGTTGTCTCTTTTTTATTTAAAGTGTTCAACTATGGACCCATGGCTAAAACTCAAATTTTCAAAACTTTCGAAAATCAGAATTTGAACTTTCTCGAGTGAATTTAATGTATCAAAATGTCCTTTTTCCCCTAAATTTGGAATCGCCCTCATCAAATTTGTACACTTGAAAATATCATTTATTGAATCAAAGTTGTCTCTTTTTTATTTAAAGTGTTCAACTATGGACCCATGGCTAAAACTCAAATTTTCAAAACTTTCGAAAATCAGAATTTGAACTTTCTCGAGTGAATTTAATGTATCAAAATGTCCTTTTTCCCCTAAATTTGGAATCGCCCTCATCAAATTTGTACACTTGAAAATATCATTTATTGAATCAAAGTTGTCTCTTTTTTATTTAAAGTGTTCAACTATGGACCCATGGCTAAAACTCAAATTTTCAAAACTTTCGAAAATCAGAATTTGAACTTTCTCGAGTGAATTTAATGTATCAAAATGTCCTTTTTCCCCTAAATTTGGAATCGCCCTCATCAAATTTGTACACTTGAAAATATCATTTATTGAATCAAAGTTGTCTCTTTTTTATTTAAAGTGTTCAACTATGGACCCATGGCTAAAACTCAAATTTTCAAAACTTTCGAAAATCAGAAATTGAACTTTCTCGAGTGAATTTAATGTATCAAAATGTCCTTTTTCCCCTAAATTTGGAATCGCCCTCATCAAATTTGTACACTTGAAAATATCATTTATTGAATCAAAGTTGTCTCTTTTTTATTTAAAGTGTTCAACTATGGACCCATGGCTAAAACTCAAATTTTCAAAACTTTCGAAAATCAGAAATTGAACTTTCTCGAGTGAATTTAATGTATCAAAATGTCCTTTTTCCCCTAAATTTGGAATCGCCCTCATCAAATTTGTACACTTGAAAATATCATTTATTGAATCAAAGTTGTCTCTTTTTTATTTAAAGTGTTCAACTATGGACCCATGGCTAAAACTCAAATTTTCAAAACTTTCGAAAATCAGAAATTGAACTTTCTCGAGTGAATTTAATGTATCAAAATGTCCTCTTTCCCCTAAATTTGGAATCGCCCTCATCAAATTTGTACACTTGAAAATATCATTTATTGAATCAAAGTTGTCTCTTTTTTATTTAAAGTGTTCAACTATGGACCCATGGCTAAAACTCAAATTTTCAAAACTTTCGAAAATCAGAAATTGAACTTTCTCGAGTGAATTTAATGTATCAAAATGTCCTTTTTCCCCTAAATTTGGAATCGCCCTCATCAAATTTGTACACTTGAAAATATCATTTATTGAATCAAAGTTGTCTCTTTTTTATTTAAAGTGTTCAACTATGGACCCATGGCTAAAACTCAAATTTTCAAAACTTTCGAAAATCAGAAATTGAACTTTCTCGAGTGAATTTAATGTATCAAAATGTCCTTTTTCCCCTAAATTTGGAATCGCCCTCATCAAATTTGTACACTTGAAAATATCATTTATTGAATCAAAGTTGTCTCTTTTTTATTTAAAGTGTTCAACTATGGACCCATGGCTAAAACTCAAATTTTCAAAACTTTCGAAAATCAGAAATTGAACTTTCTCGAGTGAATTTAATGTATCAAAATGTCCTTTTTCCCCTAAATTTGGAATCGCCCTCATCAAATTTGTACACTTGAAAATATCATTTATTGAATCAAAGTTGTCTCTTTTTTATTTAAAGTGTTCAACTATGGACCCATGGCTAAAACTCAAATTTTCAAAACTTTCGAAAATCAGAAATTGAACTTTCTCGAGTGAATTTAATGTATCAAAATGTCCTTTTTCCCCTAAATTTGGAATCGCCCTCATCAAATTTGTACACTTGAAAATATCATTTATTGAATCAAAGTTGTCTCTTTTTTATTTAAAGTGTTCAACTATGGACCCATGGCTAAAACTCAAATTTTCAAAACTTTCGAAAATCAGAAATTGAACTTTCTCGAGTGAATTTAATGTATCAAAATGTCCTTTTTCCCCTAAATTTGGAATCGCCCTCATCAAATTTGTACACTTGAAAATATCATTTATTGAATCAAAGTTGTCTCTTTTTTATTTAAAGTGTTCAACTATGGACCCATGGCTAAAACTCAAATTTTCAAAACTTTCGAAAATCAGAAATTGAACTTTCTCGAGTGAATTTAATGTATCAAAATGTCCTTTTTCCCCTAAATTTGGAATCGCCCTCATCAAATTTGTACACTTGAAAATATCATTTATTGAATCAAAGTTGTCTCTTTTTTATTTAAAGTGTTCAACTATGGACCCATGGCTAAAACTCAAATTTTCAAAACTTTCGAAAATCAGAAATTGAACTTTCTCGAGTGAATTTAATGTATCAAAATGTCCTTTTTCCCCTAAATTTGGAATCGCCCTCATCAAATTTGTACACTTGAAAATATCATTTATTGAATCAAAGTTGTCTCTTTTTTATTTAAAGTGTTCAACTATGGACCCATGGCTAAAACTCAAATTTTTAAAACTTTCGAAAATCAGAAATTGAACTTTCTCGAGTGAATTTAATGTATCAAAATGTCCTTTTTCCCCTAAATTTGGAATCGCCCTCATCAAATTTGTACACTTGAAAATATCATTTATTGAATCAAAGTTGTCTCTTTTTTATTTAAAGTGTTCAACTATGGACCCATGGCTAAAACTCAAATTTTCAAAACTTTCGAAAATCAGAAATTGAACTTTCTCGAGTGAATTTAATGTATCAAAATGTCCTTTTTCCCCTAAATTTGGAATCGCCCTCATCAAATTTGTACACTTGAAAATATCATTTATTGAATCAAAGTTGTCTCTTTTTTATTTAAAGTGTTCAACTATGGACCCATGGCTAAAACTCAAATTTTCAAAACTTTCGAAAATCAGAATTTGAACTTTCTCGAGTGAATTTAATGTATCAAAATGTCCTTTTTCCCCTAAATTTGGAATCGCCCTCATCAAATTTGTACACTTGAAAATATCATTTATTGAATCAAAGTTGTCTCTTTTTTATTTAAAGTGTTCAACTATGGACCCATGGCTAAAACTCAAATTTTCAAAACTTTCGAAAATCAGAAATTGAACTTTCTCGAGTGAATTTAATGTATCAAAATGTCCTTTTTCCCCTAAATTTGGAATCGCCCTCATCAAATTTGTACACTTGAAAATATCATTTATTGAATCAAAGTTGTCTCTTTTTTATTTAAAGTGTTCAACTATGGACCCATGGCTAAAACTCAAATTTTCAAAACTTTCGAAAATCAGAAATTGAACTTTCTCGAGTGAATTTAATGTATCAAAATGTCCTTTTTCCCCTAAATTTGGAATCGCCCTCATCAAATTTGTACACTTGAAAATATCATTTATTGAATCAAAGTTGTCTCTTTTTTATTTAAAGTGTTCAACTATGGACCCATGGCTAAAACTCAAATTTTCAAAACTTTCGAAAATCAGAAATTGAACTTTCTCGAGTGAATTTAATGTATCAAAATGTCCTTTTTCCCCTAAATTTGGAATCGCCCTCATCAAATTTGTACACTTGAAAATATCATTTATTGAATCAAAGTTGTCTCTTTTTTATTTAAAGTGTTCAACTATGGACCCATGGCTAAAACTCAAATTTTCAAAACTTTCGAAAATCAGAAATTGAACTTTCTCGAGTGAATTTAATGTATCAAAATGTCCTTTTTCCCCTAAATTTGGAATCGCCCTCATCAAATTTGTACACTTGAAAATATCATTTATTGAATCAAAGTTGTCTCTTTTTTATTTAAAGTGTTCAACTATGGACCCATGGCTAAAACTCAAATTTTCAAAACTTTCGAAAATCAGAAATTGAACTTTCTCGAGTGAATTTAATGTATCAAAATGTCCTTTTTCCCCTAAATTTGGAATCGCCCTCATCAAATTTGTACACTTGAAAATATCATTTATTGAATCAAAGTTGTCTCTTTTTTATTTAAAGTGTTCAACTATGGACCCATGGCTAAAACTCAAATTTTCAAAACTTTCGAAAATCAGAAATTGAACTTTCTCGAGTGAATTTAATGTATCAAAATGTCCTTTTTCCCCTAAATTTGGAATCGCCCTCATCAAATTTGTACACTTGAAAATATCATTTATTGAATCAAAGTTGTCTCTTTTTTATTTAAAGTGTTCAACTATGGACCCATGGCTAAAACTCAAATTTTCAAAACTTTCGAAAATCAGAATTTGAACTTTCTCGAGTGAATTTAATGTATCAAAATGTCCTTTTTCCCCTAAATTTGGAATCGCCCTCATCAAATTTGTACACTTGAAAATATCATTTATTGAATCAAAGTTGTCTCTTTTTTATTTAAAGTGTTCAACTATGGACCCATGGCTAAAACTCAAATTTTCAAAACTTTCGAAAATCAGAAATTGAACTTTCTCGAGTGAATTTAATGTATCAAAATGTCCTTTTTCCCCTAAATTTGGAATCGCCCTCATCAAATTTGTACACTTGAAAATATCATTTATTGAATCAAAGTTGTCTCTTTTTTATTTAAAGTGTTCAACTATGGACCCATGGCTAAAACTCAAATTTTCAAAACTTTCGAAAATCAGAAATTGAACTTTCTCGAGTGAATTTAATGTATCAAAATGTCCTTTTTCCCCTAAATTTGGAATCGCCCTCATCAAATTTGTACACTTGAAAATATCATTTATTGAATCAAAGTTGTCTCTTTTTTATTTAAAGTGTTCAACTATGGACCCATGGCTAAAACTCAAATTTTCAAAACTTTCGAAAATCAGAAATTGAACTTTCTCGAGTGAATTTAATGTATCAAAATGTCCTTTTTCCCCTAAATTTGGAATCGCCCTCATCAAATTTGTACACTTGAAAATATCATTTATTGAATCAAAGTTGTCTCTTTTTTATTTAAAGTGTTCAACTATGGACCCATGGCTAAAACTCAAATTTTCAAAACTTTCGAAAATCAGAAATTGAACTTTCTCGAGTGAATTTAATGTATCAAAATGTCCTTTTCCCCTAAATTTGGAATCGCCCTCATCAAATTTGTACACTTGAAAATATCATTTATTGAATCAAAGTTGTCTCTTTTTTATTTAAAGTGTTCAACTATGGACCCATGGCTAAAACTCAAATTTTCAAAACTTTCGAAAATCAGAAATTGAACTTTCTCGAGTGAATTTAATGTATCAAAATGTCCTTTTTCCCCTAAATTTGGAATCGCCCTCATCAAATTTGTACACTTGAAAATATCATTTATTGAATCAAAGTTGTCTCTTTTTTATTTAAAGTGTTCAACTATGGACCCATGGCTAAAACTCAAATTTTCAAAACTTTCGAAAATCAGAAATTGAACTTTCTCGAGTGAATTTAATGTATCAAAATGTCCTTTTTCCCCTAAATTTGGAATCGCCCTCATCAAATTTGTACACTTGAAAATATCATTTATTGAATCAAAGTTGTCTCTTTTTTATTTAAAGTGTTCAACTATGGACCCATGGCTAAAACTCAAATTTTCAAAACTTTCGAAAATCAGAAATTGAACTTTCTCGAGTGAATTTAATGTATCAAAATGTCCTTTTTCCCCTAAATTTGGAATCGCCCTCATCAAATTTGTACACTTGAAAATATCATTTATTGAATCAAAGTTGTCTCTTTTTTATTTAAAGTGTTCAACTATGGACCCATGGCTAAAACTCAAATTTTCAAAACTTTCGAAAATCAGAATTTGAACTTTCTCGAGTGAATTTAATGTATCAAAATGTCCTTTTTCCCCTAAATTTGGAATCGCCCTCATCAAATTTGTACACTTGAAAATATCATTTATTGAATCAAAGTTGTCTCTTTTTTATTTAAAGTGTTCAACTATGGACCCATGGCTAAAACTCAAATTTTCAAAACTTTCGAAAATCAGAATTTGAACTTTCTCGAGTGAATTTAATGTATCAAAATGTCCTTTTTCCCCTAAATTTGGAATCGCCCTCATCAAATTTGTACACTTGAAAATATCATTTATTGAATCAAAGTTGTCTCTTTTTTATTTAAAGTGTTCAACTATGGACCCATGGCTAAAACTCAAATTTTCAAAACTTTCGAAAATCAGAAATTGAACTTTCTCGAGTGAATTTAATGTATCAAAATGTCCTTTTTCCCCTAAATTTGGAATCGCCCTCATCAAATTTGTACACTTGAAAATATCATTTATTGAATCAAAGTTGTCTCTTTTTTATTTAAAGTGTTCAACTATGGACCCATGGCTAAAACTCAAATTTTCAAAACTTTCGAAAATCAGAAATTGAACTTTCTCGAGTGAATTTAATGTATCAAAATGTCCTTTTTCCCCTAAATTTGGAATCGCCCTCATCAAATTTGTACACTTGAAAATATCATTTATTGAATCAAAGTTGTCTCTTTTTTATTTAAAGTGTTCAACTATGGACCCATGGCTAAAACTCAAATTTTCAAAACTTTCGAAAATCAGAAATTGAACTTTCTCGAGTGAATTTAATGTATCAAAATGTCCTTTTTCCCCTAAATTTGGAATCGCCCTCATCAAATTTGTACACTTGAAAATATCATTTATTGAATCAAAGTTGTCTCTTTTTTATTTAAAGTGTTCAACTATGGACCCATGGCTAAAACTCAAATTTTCAAAACTTTCGAAAATCAGAAATTGAACTTTCTCGAGTGAATTTAATGTATCAAAATGTCCTTTTTCCCCTAAATTTGGAATCGCCCTCATCAAATTTGTACACTTGAAAATATCATTTATTGAATCAAAGTTGTCTCTTTTTTATTTAAAGTGTTCAACTATGGACCCATGGCTAAAACTCAAATTTTCAAAACTTTCGAAAATCAGAATTTGAACTTTCTCGAGTGAATTTAATGTATCAAAATGTCCTTTTTCCCCTAAATTTGGAATCGCCCTCATCAAATTTGTACACTTGAAAATATCATTTATTGAATCAAAGTTGTCTCTTTTTTATTTAAAGTGTTCAACTATGGACCCATGGCTAAAACTCAAATTTTCAAAACTTTCGAAAATCAGAAATTGAACTTTCTCGAGTGAATTTAATGTATCAAAATGTCCTTTTTCCCCTAAATTTGGAATCGCCCTCATCAAATTTGTACACTTGAAAATATCATTTATTGAATCAAAGTTGTCTCTTTTTTATTTAAAGTGTTCAACTATGGACCCATGGCTAAAACTCAAATTTTCAAAACTTTCGAAAATCAGAAATTGAACTTTCTCGAGTGAATTTAATGTATCAAAATGTCCTTTTTCCCCTAAATTTGGAATCGCCCTCATCAAATTTGTACACTTGAAAATATCATTTATTGAATCAAAGTTGTCTCTTTTTTATTTAAAGTGTTCAACTATGGACCCATGGCTAAAACTCAAATTTTCAAAACTTTCGAAAATCAGAAATTGAACTTTCTCGAGTGAATTTAATGTATCAAAATGTCCTTTTTCCCCTAAATTTGGAATCGCCCTCATCAAATTTGTACACTTGAAAATATCATTTATTGAATCAAAGTTGTCTCTTTTTTATTTAAAGTGTTCAACTATGGACCCATGGCTAAAACTCAAATTTTCAAAACTTTCGAAAATCAGAAATTGAACTTTCTCGAGTGAATTTAATGTATCAAAATGTCCTTTTTCCCCTAAATTTGGAATCGCCCTCATCAAATTTGTACACTTGAAAATATCATTTATTGAATCAAAGTTGTCTCTTTTTTATTTAAAGTGTTCAACTATGGACCCATGGCTAAAACTCAAATTTTCAAAACTTTCGAAAATCAGAATTTGAACTTTCTCGAGTGAATTTAATGTATCAAAATGTCCTTTTTCCCCTAAATTTGGAATCGCCCTCATCAAATTTGTACACTTGAAAATATCATTTATTGAATCAAAGTTGTCTCTTTTTTATTTAAAGTGTTCAACTATGGACCCATGGCTAAAACTCAAATTTTCAAAACTTTCGAAAATCAGAAATTGAACTTTCTCGAGTGAATTTAATGTATCAAAATGTCCTTTTTCCCCTAAATTTGGAATCGCCCTCATCAAATTTGTACACTTGAAAATATCATTTATTGAATCAAAGTTGTCTCTTTTTTATTTAAAGTGTTCAACTATGGACCCATGGCTAAAACTCAAATTTTCAAAACTTTCGAAAATCAGAATTTGAACTTTCTCGAGTGAATTTAATGTATCAAAATGTCCTTTTTCCCCTAAATTTGGAATCGCCCTCATCAAATTTGTACACTTGAAAATATCATTTATTGAATCAAAGTTGTCTCTTTTTTATTTAAAGTGTTCAACTATGGACCCATGGCTAAAACTCAAATTTTCAAAACTTTCGAAAATCAGAAATTGAACTTTCTCGAGTGAATTTAATGTATCAAAATGTCCTTTTTCCCCTAAATTTGGAATCGCCCTCATCAAATTTGTACACTTGAAAATATCATTTATTGAATCAAAGTTGTCTCTTTTTTATTTAAAGTGTTCAACTATGGACCCATGGCTAAAACTCAAATTTTCAAAACTTTCGAAAATCAGAATTTGAACTTTCTCGAGTGAATTTAATGTATCAAAATGTCCTTTTTCCCCTAAATTTGGAATCGCCCTCATCAAATTTGTACACTTGAAAATATCATTTATTGAATCAAAGTTGTCTCTTTTTTATTTAAAGTGTTCAACTATGGACCCATGGCTAAAACTCAAATTTTCAAAACTTTCGAAAATCAGAAATTGAACTTTCTCGAGTGAATTTAATGTATCAAAATGTCCTTTTTCCCCTAAATTTGGAATCGCCCTCATCAAATTTGTACACTTGAAAATATCATTTATTGAATCAAAGTTGTCTCTTTTTTATTTAAAGTGTTCAACTATGGACCCATGGCTAAAACTCAAATTTTCAAAACTTTCGAAAATCAGAAATTGAACTTTCTCGAGTGAATTTAATGTATCAAAATGTCCTTTTTCCCCTAAATTTGGAATCGCCCTCATCAAATTTGTACACTTGAAAATATCATTTATTGAATCAAAGTTGTCTCTTTTTTAAAACAACTATGGACTCAAAAAAATTTCAAAACTTTCGAATCAGAAATTGAACTTTCTCGAGTGAATTTAATGTATCAAAATGTCCTTTTTCCCCTAAATTTGGAATCGCCCTCATCAAATTTGTACACTTGAAAATATCATTTATTGAATCAAAGTTGTCTCTTTTTTATTTAAAGTGTTCAACTATGGACCCATGGCTAAAACTCAAATTTTCAAAACTTTCGAAAATCAGAAATTGAACTTTCTCGAGTGAATTTAATGTATCAAAATGTCCTTTTTCCCCTAAATTTGGAATCGCCCTCATCAAATTTGTACACTTGAAAATATCATTTATTGAATCAAAGTTGTCTCTTTTTTATTTAAAGTGTTCAACTATGGACCCATGGCTAAAACTCAAATTTTCAAAACTTTCGAAAATCAGAAATTGAACTTTCTCGAGTGAATTTAATGTATCAAAATGTCCTTTTTCCCCTAAATTTGGAATCGCCCTCATCAAATTTGTACACTTGAAAATATCATTTATTGAATCAAAGTTGTCTCTTTTTTATTTAAAGTGTTCAACTATGGACCCATGGCTAAAACTCAAATTTTCAAAACTTTCGAAAATCAGAAATTGAACTTTCTCGAGTGAATTTAATGTATCAAAATGTCCTTTTTCCCCTAAATTTGGAATCGCCCTCATCAAATTTGTACACTTGAAAATATCATTTATTGAATCAAAGTTGTCTCTTTTTTATTTAAAGTGTTCAACTATGGACCCATGGCTAAAACTCAAATTTTCAAAACTTTCGAAAATCAGAAATTGAACTTTCTCGAGTGAATTTAATGTATCAAAATGTCCTTTTTCCCCTAAATTTGGAATCGCCCTCATCAAATTTGTACACTTGAAAATATCATTTATTGAATCAAAGTTGTCTCTTTTTTATTTAAAGTGTTCAACTATGGACCCATGGCTAAAACTCAAATTTTCAAAACTTTCGAAAATCAGAAATTGAACTTTCTCGAGTGAATTTAATGTATCAAAATGTCCTTTTTCCCCTAAATTTGGAATCGCCCTCATCAAATTTGTACACTTGAAAATATCATTTATTGAATCAAAGTTGTCTCTTTTTTATTTAAAGTGTTCAACTATGGACCCATGGCTAAAACTCAAATTTTCAAAACTTTCGAAAATCAGAAATTGAACTTTCTCGAGTGAATTTAATGTATCAAAATGTCCTTTTTCCCCTAAATTTGGAATCGCCCTCATCAAATTTGTACACTTGAAAATATCATTTATTGAATCAAAGTTGTCTCTTTTTTATTTAAAGTGTTCAACTATGGACCCATGGCTAAAACTCAAATTTTCAAAACTTTCGAAAATCAGAAATTGAACTTTCTCGAGTGAATTTAATGTATCAAAATGTCCTTTTCCCCTAAATTTGGAATCGCCCTCATCAAATTTGTACACTTGAAAATATCATTTATTGAATCAAAGTTGTCTCTTTTTTATTTAAAGTGTTCAACTATGGACCCATGGCTAAAACTCAAATTTTCAAAACTTTCGAAAATCAGAAATTGAACTTTCTCGAGTGAATTTAATGTATCAAAATGTCCTTTTTCCCCTAAATTTGGAATCGCCCTCATCAAATTTGTACACTTGAAAATATCATTTATTGAATCAAAGTTGTCTCTTTTTTATTTAAAGTGTTCAACTATGGACCCATGGCTAAAACTCAAATTTTCAAAACTTTCGAAAATCAGAATTTGAACTTTCTCGAGTGAATTTAATGTATCAAAATGTCCTTTTTCCCCTAAATTTGGAATCGCCCTCATCAAATTTGTACACTTGAAAATATCATTTATTGAATCAAAGTTGTCTCTTTTTTATTTAAAGTGTTCAACTATGGACCCATGGCTAAAACTCAAATTTTCAAAACTTTCGAAAATCAGAAATTGAACTTTCTCGAGTGAATTTAATGTATCAAAATGTCCTTTTTCCCCTAAATTTGGAATCGCCCTCATCAAATTTGTACACTTGAAAATATCATTTATTGAATCAAAGTTGTCTCTTTTTTATTTAAAGTGTTCAACTATGGACCCATGGCTAAAACTCAAATTTTCAAAACTTTCGAAAATCAGAAATTGAACTTTCTCGAGTGAATTTAATGTATCAAAATGTCCTTTTTCCCCTAAATTTGGAATCGCCCTCATCAAATTTGTACACTTGAAAATATCATTTATTGAATCAAAGTTGTCTCTTTTTTATTTAAAGTGTTCAACTATGGACCCATGGCTAAAACTCAAATTTTCAAAACTTTCGAAAATCAGAAATTGAACTTTCTCGAGTGAATTTAATGTATCAAAATGTCCTTTTTCCCCTAAATTTGGAATCGCCCTCATCAAATTTGTACACTTGAAAATATCATTTATTGAATCAAAGTTGTCTCTTTTTTATTTAAAGTGTTCAACTATGGACCCATGGCTAAAACTCAAATTTTCAAAACTTTCGAAAATCAGAATTGAACTTTCTCGAGTGAATTTAATGTATCAAAATGTCCTTTTCCCCTAAATTTGGAATCGCCCTCATCAAATTTGTACACTTGAAAATATCATTTATTGAATCAAAGTTGTCTCTTTTTTATTTAAAGTGTTCAACTATGGACCCATGGCTAAAACTCAAATTTTCAAAACTTTCGAAAATCAGAAATTGAACTTTCTCGAGTGAATTTAATGTATCAAAATGTCCTTTTTCCCCTAAATTTGGAATCGCCCTCATCAAATTTGTACACTTGAAAATATCATTTATTGAATCAAAGTTGTCTCTTTTTTATTTAAAGTGTTCAACTATGGACCCATGGCTAAAACTCAAATTTTCAAAACTTTCGAAAATCAGAAATTGAACTTTCTCGAGTGAATTTAATGTATCAAAATGTCCTTTTTCCCCTAAATTTGGAATCGCCCTCATCAAATTTGTACACTTGAAAATATCATTTATTGAATCAAAGTTGTCTCTTTTTTATTTAAAGTGTTCAACTATGGACCCATGGCTAAAACTCAAATTTTCAAAACTTTCGAAAATCAGAAATTGAACTTTCTCGAGTGAATTTAATGTATCAAAATGTCCTTTTTCCCCTAAATTTGGAATCGCCCTCATCAAATTTGTACACTTGAAAATATCATTTATTGAATCAAAGTTGTCTCTTTTTTATTTAAAGTGTTCAACTATGGACCCATGGCTAAAACTCAAATTTTCAAAACTTTCGAAAATCAGAAATTGAACTTTCTCGAGTGAATTTAATGTATCAAAATGTCCTTTTTCCCCTAAATTTGGAATCGCCCTCATCAAATTTGTACACTTGAAAATATCATTTATTGAATCAAAGTTGTCTCTTTTTTATTTAAAGTGTTCAACTATGGACCCATGGCTAAAACTCAAATTTTCAAAACTTTCGAAAATCAGAAATTGAACTTTCTCGAGTGAATTTAATGTATCAAAATGTCCTTTTTCCCCTAAATTTGGAATCGCCCTCATCAAATTTGTACACTTGAAAATATCATTTATTGAATCAAAGTTGTCTCTTTTTTATTTAAAGTGTTCAACTATGGACCCATGGCTAAAACTCAAATTTTCAAAACTTTCGAAAATCAGAATTGAACTTTCTCGAGTGAATTTAATGTATCAAAATGTCCTTTTTCCCCTAAATTTGGAATCGCCCTCATCAAATTTGTACACTTGAAAATATCATTTATTGAATCAAAGTTGTCTCTTTTTTATTTAAAGTGTTCAACTATGGACCCATGGCTAAAACTCAAATTTTCAAAACTTTCGAAAATCAGAAATTGAACTTTCTCGAGTGAATTTAATGTATCAAAATGTCCTTTTTCCCCTAAATTTGGAATCGCCCTCATCAAATTTGTACACTTGAAAATATCATTTATTGAATCAAAGTTGTCTCTTTTTTATTTAAAGTGTTCAACTATGGACCCATGGCTAAAACTCAAATTTTCAAAACTTTCGAAAATCAGAAATTGAACTTTCTCGAGTGAATTTAATGTATCAAAATGTCCTTTTTCCCCTAAATTTGGAATCGCCCTCATCAAATTTGTACACTTGAAAATATCATTTATTGAATCAAAGTTGTCTCTTTTTTATTTAAAGTGTTCAACTATGGACCCATGGCTAAAACTCAAATTTTCAAAACTTTCGAAAATCAGAATTTGAACTTTCTCGAGTGAATTTAATGTATCAAAATGTCCTTTTTCCCCTAAATTTGGAATCGCCCTCATCAAATTTGTACACTTGAAAATATCATTTATTGAATCAAAGTTGTCTCTTTTTTATTTAAAGTGTTCAACTATGGACCCATGGCTAAAACTCAAATTTTCAAAACTTTCGAAAATCAGAAATTGAACTTTCTCGAGTGAATTTAATGTATCAAAATGTCCTTTTTCCCCTAAATTTGGAATCGCCCTCATCAAATTTGTACACTTGAAAATATCATTTATTGAATCAAAGTTGTCTCTTTTTTATTTAAAGTGTTCAACTATGGACCCATGGCTAAAACTCAAATTTTCAAAACTTTCGAAAATCAGAAATTGAACTTTCTCGAGTGAATTTAATGTATCAAAATGTCCTTTTTCCCCTAAATTTGGAATCGCCCTCATCAAATTTGTACACTTGAAAATATCATTTATTGAATCAAAGTTGTCTCTTTTTTATTTAAAGTGTTCAACTATGGACCCATGGCTAAAACTCAAATTTTCAAAACTTTCGAAAATCAGAAATTGAACTTTCTCGAGTGAATTTAATGTATCAAAATGTCCTTTTTCCCCTAAATTTGGAATCGCCCTCATCAAATTTGTACACTTGAAAATATCATTTATTGAATCAAAGTTGTCTCTTTTTTATTTAAAGTGTTCAACTATGGACCCATGGCTAAAACTCAAATTTTCAAAACTTTCGAAAATCAGAAATTGAACTTTCTCGAGTGAATTTAATGTATCAAAATGTCCTTTTTCCCCTAAATTTGGAATCGCCCTCATCAAATTTGTACACTTGAAAATATCATTTATTGAATCAAAGTTGTCTCTTTTTTATTTAAAGTGTTCAACTATGGACCCATGGCTAAAACTCAAATTTTCAAAACTTTCGAAAATCAGAAATTGAACTTTCTCGAGTGAATTTAATGTATCAAAATGTCCTTTTTCCCCTAAATTTGGAATCGCCCTCATCAAATTTGTACACTTGAAAATATCATTTATTGAATCAAAGTTGTCTCTTTTTTATTTAAAGTGTTCAACTATGGACCCATGGCTAAAACTCAAATTTTCAAAACTTTCGAAAATCAGAAATTGAACTTTCTCGAGTGAATTTAATGTATCAAAATGTCCTTTTTCCCCTAAATTTGGAATCGCCCTCATCAAATTTGTACACTTGAAAATATCATTTATTGAATCAAAGTTGTCTCTTTTTTATTTAAAGTGTTCAACTATGGACCCATGGCTAAAACTCAAATTTTCAAAACTTTCGAAAATCAGAAATTGAACTTTCTCGAGTGAATTTAATGTATCAAAATGTCCTTTTTCCCCTAAATTTGGAATCGCCCTCATCAAATTTGTACACTTGAAAATATCATTTATTGAATCAAAGTTGTCTCTTTTTTATTTAAAGTGTTCAACTATGGACCCATGGCTAAAACTCAAATTTTCAAAACTTTCGAAAATCAGAAATTGAACTTTCTCGAGTGAATTTAATGTATCAAAATGTCCTTTTTCCCCTAAATTTGGAATCGCCCTCATCAAATTTGTACACTTGAAAATATCATTTATTGAATCAAAGTTGTCTCTTTTTTATTTAAAGTGTTCAACTATGGACCCATGGCTAAAACTCAAATTTTCAAAACTTTCGAAAATCAGAAATTGAACTTTCTCGAGTGAATTTAATGTATCAAAATGTCCTTTTTCCCCTAAATTTGGAATCGCCCTCATCAAATTTGTACACTTGAAAATATCATTTATTGAATCAAAGTTGTCTCTTTTTTATTTAAAGTGTTCAACTATGGACCCATGGCTAAAACTCAAATTTTCAAAACTTTCGAAAATCAGAAATTGAACTTTCTCGAGTGAATTTAATGTATCAAAATGTCCTTTTTCCCCTAAATTTGGAATCGCCCTCATCAAATTTGTACACTTGAAAATATCATTTATTGAATCAAAGTTGTCTCTTTTTTATTTAAAGTGTTCAACTATGGACCCATGGCTAAAACTCAAATTTTCAAAACTTTCGAAAATCAGAAATTGAACTTTCTCGAGTGAATTTAATGTATCAAAATGTCCTTTTTCCCCTAAATTTGGAATCGCCCTCATCAAATTTGTACACTTGAAAATATCATTTATTGAATCAAAGTTGTCTCTTTTTTATTTAAAGTGTTCAACTATGGACCCATGGCTAAAACTCAAATTTTCAAAACTTTCGAAAATCAGAAATTGAACTTTCTCGAGTGAATTTAATGTATCAAAATGTCCTTTTTCCCCTAAATTTGGAATCGCCCTCATCAAATTTGTACACTTGAAAATATCATTTATTGAATCAAAGTTGTCTCTTTTTTATTTAAAGTGTTCAACTATGGACCCATGGCTAAAACTCAAATTTTCAAAACTTTCGAAAATCAGAAATTGAACTTTCTCGAGTGAATTTAATGTATCAAAATGTCCTTTTTCCCCTAAATTTGGAATCGCCCTCATCAAATTTGTACACTTGAAAATATCATTTATTGAATCAAAGTTGTCTCTTTTTTATTTAAAGTGTTCAACTATGGACCCATGGCTAAAACTCAAATTTTCAAAACTTTCGAAAATCAGAAATTGAACTTTCTCGAGTGAATTTAATGTATCAAAATGTCCTTTTTCCCCTAAATTTGGAATCGCCCTCATCAAATTTGTACACTTGAAAATATCATTTATTGAATCAAAGTTGTCTCTTTTTTATTTAAAGTGTTCAACTATGGACCCATGGCTAAAACTCAAATTTTCAAAACTTTCGAAAATCAGAAATTGAACTTTCTCGAGTGAATTTAATGTATCAAAATGTCCTTTTTCCCCTAAATTTGGAATCGCCCTCATCAAATTTGTACACTTGAAAATATCATTTATTGAATCAAAGTTGTCTCTTTTTTATTTAAAGTGTTCAACTATGGACCCATGGCTAAAACTCAAATTTTCAAAACTTTCGAAAATCAGAAATTGAACTTTCTCGAGTGAATTTAATGTATCAAAATGTCCTTTTTCCCCTAAATTTGGAATCGCCCTCATCAAATTTGTACACTTGAAAATATCATTTATTGAATCAAAGTTGTCTCTTTTTTATTTAAAGTGTTCAACTATGGACCCATGGCTAAAACTCAAATTTTCAAAACTTTCGAAAATCAGAAATTGAACTTTCTCGAGTGAATTTAATGTATCAAAATGTCCTTTTTCCCCTAAATTTGGAATCGCCCTCATCAAATTTGTACACTTGAAAATATCATTTATTGAATCAAAGTTGTCTCTTTTTTATTTAAAGTGTTCAACTATGGACCCATGGCTAAAACTCAAATTTTCAAAACTTTCGAAAATCAGAAATTGAACTTTCTCGAGTGAATTTAATGTATCAAAATGTCCTTTTTCCCCTAAATTTGGAATCGCCCTCATCAAATTTGTACACTTGAAAATATCATTTATTGAATCAAAGTTGTCTCTTTTTTATTTAAAGTGTTCAACTATGGACCCATGGCTAAAACTCAAATTTTCAAAACTTTCGAAAATCAGAAATTGAACTTTCTCGAGTGAATTTAATGTATCAAAATGTCCTTTTTCCCCTAAATTTGGAATCGCCCTCATCAAATTTGTACACTTGAAAATATCATTTATTGAATCAAAGTTGTCTCTTTTTTATTTAAAGTGTTCAACTATGGACCCATGGCTAAAACTCAAATTTTCAAAACTTTCGAAAATCAGAAATTGAACTTTCTCGAGTGAATTTAATGTATCAAAATGTCCTTTTTCCCCTAAATTTGGAATCGCCCTCATCAAATTTGTACACTTGAAAATATCATTTATTGAATCAAAGTTGTCTCTTTTTTATTTAAAGTGTTCAACTATGGACCCATGGCTAAAACTCAAATTTTCAAAACTTTCGAAAATCAGAAATTGAACTTTCTCGAGTGAATTTAATGTATCAAAATGTCCTTTTTCCCCTAAATTTGGAATCGCCCTCATCAAATTTGTACACTTGAAAATATCATTTATTGAATCAAAGTTGTCTCTTTTTTATTTAAAGTGTTCAACTATGGACCCATGGCTAAAACTCAAATTTTCAAAACTTTCGAAAATCAGAATTTGAACTTTCTCGAGTGAATTTAATGTATCAAAATGTCCTTTTTCCCCTAAATTTGGAATCGCCCTCATCAAATTTGTACACTTGAAAATATCATTTATTGAATCAAAGTTGTCTCTTTTTTATTTAAAGTGTTCAACTATGGACCCATGGCTAAAACTCAAATTTTCAAAACTTTCGAAAATCAGAAATTGAACTTTCTCGAGTGAATTTAATGTATCAAAATGTCCTTTTTCCCCTAAATTTGGAATCGCCCTCATCAAATTTGTACACTTGAAAATATCATTTATTGAATCAAAGTTGTCTCTTTTTTATTTAAAGTGTTCAACTATGGACCCATGGCTAAAACTCAAATTTTCAAAACTTTCGAAAATCAGAAATTGAACTTTCTCGAGTGAATTTAATGTATCAAAATGTCCTTTTTCCCCTAAATTTGGAATCGCCCTCATCAAATTTGTACACTTGAAAATATCATTTATTGAATCAAAGTTGTCTCTTTTTTATTTAAAGTGTTCAACTATGGACCCATGGCTAAAACTCAAATTTTCAAAACTTTCGAAAATCAGAATTGAACTTTCTCGAGTGAATTTAATGTATCAAAATGTCCTTTTTCCCCTAAATTTGGAATCGCCCTCATCAAATTTGTACACTTGAAAATATCATTTATTGAATCAAAGTTGTCTCTTTTTTATTTAAAGTGTTCAACTATGGACCCATGGCTAAAACTCAAATTTTCAAAACTTTCGAAAATCAGAAATTGAACTTTCTCGAGTGAATTTAATGTATCAAAATGTCCTTTTCCCCTAAATTTGGAATCGCCCTCATCAAATTTGTACACTTGAAAATATCATTTATTGAATCAAAGTTGTCTCTTTTTTATTTAAAGTGTTCAACTATGGACCCATGGCTAAAACTCAAATTTTCAAAACTTTCGAAAATCAGAAATTGAACTTTCTCGAGTGAATTTAATGTATCAAAATGTCCTTTTTCCCCTAAATTTGGAATCGCCCTCATCAAATTTGTACACTTGAAAATATCATTTATTGAATCAAAGTTGTCTCTTTTTTATTTAAAGTGTTCAACTATGGACCCATGGCTAAAACTCAAATTTTCAAAACTTTCGAAAATCAGAAATTGAACTTTCTCGAGTGAATTTAATGTATCAAAATGTCCTTTTTCCCCTAAATTTGGAATCGCCCTCATCAAATTTGTACACTTGAAAATATCATTTATTGAATCAAAGTTGTCTCTTTTTTATTTAAAGTGTTCAACTATGGACCCATGGCTAAAACTCAAATTTTCAAAACTTTCGAAAATCAGAAATTGAACTTTCTCGAGTGAATTTAATGTATCAAAATGTCCTTTTCCCCTAAATTTGGAATCGCCCTCATCAAATTTGTACACTTGAAAATATCATTTATTGAATCAAAGTTGTCTCTTTTTTATTTAAAGTGTTCAACTATGGACCCATGGCTAAAACTCAAATTTTCAAAACTTTCGAAAATCAGAAATTGAACTTTCTCGAGTGAATTTAATGTATCAAAATGTCCTTTTTCCCCTAAATTTGGAATCGCCCTCATCAAATTTGTACACTTGAAAATATCATTTATTGAATCAAAGTTGTCTCTTTTTTATTTAAAGTGTTCAACTATGGACCCATGGCTAAAACTCAAATTTTCAAAACTTTCGAAAATCAGAAATTGAACTTTCTCGAGTGAATTTAATGTATCAAAATGTCCTTTTTCCCCTAAATTTGGAATCGCCCTCATCAAATTTGTACACTTGAAAATATCATTTATTGAATCAAAGTTGTCTCTTTTTTATTTAAAGTGTTCAACTATGGACCCATGGCTAAAACTCAAATTTTCAAAACTTTCGAAAATCAGAATTTGAACTTTCTCGAGTGAATTTAATGTATCAAAATGTCCTTTTTCCCCTAAATTTGGAATCGCCCTCATCAAATTTGTACACTTGAAAATATCATTTATTGAATCAAAGTTGTCTCTTTTTTATTTAAAGTGTTCAACTATGGACCCATGGCTAAAACTCAAATTTTCAAAACTTTCGAAAATCAGAAATTGAACTTTCTCGAGTGAATTTAATGTATCAAAATGTCCTTTTTCCCCTAAATTTGGAATCGCCCTCATCAAATTTGTACACTTGAAAATATCATTTATTGAATCAAAGTTGTCTCTTTTTTATTTAAAGTGTTCAACTATGGACCCATGGCTAAAACTCAAATTTTCAAAACTTTCGAAAATCAGAAATTGAACTTTCTCGAGTGAATTTAATGTATCAAAATGTCCTTTTTCCCCTAAATTTGGAATCGCCCTCATCAAATTTGTACACTTGAAAATATCATTTATTGAATCAAAGTTGTCTCTTTTTTATTTAAAGTGTTCAACTATGGACCCATGGCTAAAACTCAAATTTTCAAAACTTTCGAAAATCAGAATTTGAACTTTCTCGAGTGAATTTAATGTATCAAAATGTCCTTTTTCCCCTAAATTTGGAATCGCCCTCATCAAATTTGTACACTTGAAAATATCATTTATTGAATCAAAGTTGTCTCTTTTTTATTTAAAGTGTTCAACTATGGACCCATGGCTAAAACTCAAATTTTCAAAACTTTCGAAAATCAGAAATTGAACTTTCTCGAGTGAATTTAATGTATCAAAATGTCCTTTTTCCCCTAAATTTGGAATCGCCCTCATCAAATTTGTACACTTGAAAATATCATTTATTGAATCAAAGTTGTCTCTTTTTTATTTAAAGTGTTCAACTATGGACCCATGGCTAAAACTCAAATTTTCAAAACTTTCGAAAATCAGAAATTGAACTTTCTCGAGTGAATTTAATGTATCAAAATGTCCTTTTTCCCCTAAATTTGGAATCGCCCTCATCAAATTTGTACACTTGAAAATATCATTTATTGAATCAAAGTTGTCTCTTTTTTATTTAAAGTGTTCAACTATGGACCCATGGCTAAAACTCAAATTTTCAAAACTTTCGAAAATCAGAAATTGAACTTTCTCGAGTGAATTTAATGTATCAAAATGTCCTTTTTCCCCTAAATTTGGAATCGCCCTCATCAAATTTGTACACTTGAAAATATCATTTATTGAATCAAAGTTGTCTCTTTTTTATTTAAAGTGTTCAACTATGGACCCATGGCTAAAACTCAAATTTTCAAAACTTTCGAAAATCAGAATTTGAACTTTCTCGAGTGAATTTAATGTATCAAAATGTCCTTTTTCCCCTAAATTTGGAATCGCCCTCATCAAATTTGTACACTTGAAAATATCATTTATTGAATCAAAGTTGTCTCTTTTTTATTTAAAGTGTTCAACTATGGACCCATGGCTAAAACTCAAATTTTCAAAACTTTCGAAAATCAGAAATTGAACTTTCTCGAGTGAATTTAATGTATCAAAATGTCCTTTTTCCCCTAAATTTGGAATCGCCCTCATCAAATTTGTACACTTGAAAATATCATTTATTGAATCAAAGTTGTCTCTTTTTTATTTAAAGTGTTCAACTATGGACCCATGGCTAAAACTCAAATTTTCAAAACTTTCGAAAATCAGAAATTGAACTTTCTCGAGTGAATTTAATGTATCAAAATGTCCTTTTTCCCCTAAATTTGGAATCGCCCTCATCAAATTTGTACACTTGAAAATATCATTTATTGAATCAAAGTTGTCTCTTTTTTATTTAAAGTGTTCAACTATGGACCCATGGCTAAAACTCAAATTTTCAAAACTTTCGAAAATCAGAAATTGAACTTTCTCGAGTGAATTTAATGTATCAAAATGTCCTTTTTCCCCTAAATTTGGAATCGCCCTCATCAAATTTGTACACTTGAAAATATCATTTATTGAATCAAAGTTGTCTCTTTTTTATTTAAAGTGTTCAACTATGGACCCATGGCTAAAACTCAAATTTTCAAAACTTTCGAAAATCAGAAATTGAACTTTCTCGAGTGAATTTAATGTATCAAAATGTCCTTTTCCCCTAAATTTGGAATCGCCCTCATCAAATTTGTACACTTGAAAATATCATTTATTGAATCAAAGTTGTCTCTTTTTTATTTAAAGTGTTCAACTATGGACCCATGGCTAAAACTCAAATTTTCAAAACTTTCGAAAATCAGAAATTGAACTTTCTCGAGTGAATTTAATGTATCAAAATGTCCTTTTTCCCCTAAATTTGGAATCGCCCTCATCAAATTTGTACACTTGAAAATATCATTTATTGAATCAAAGTTGTCTCTTTTTTATTTAAAGTGTTCAACTATGGACCCATGGCTAAAACTCAAATTTTCAAAACTTTCGAAAATCAGAAATTGAACTTTCTCGAGTGAATTTAATGTATCAAAATGTCCTTTTTCCCCTAAATTTGGAATCGCCCTCATCAAATTTGTACACTTGAAAATATCATTTATTGAATCAAAGTTGTCTCTTTTTTATTTAAAGTGTTCAACTATGGACCCATGGCTAAAACTCAAATTTTTAAAACTTTCGAAAATCAGAATTTGAACTTTCTCGAGTGAATTTAATGTATCAAAATGTCCTTTTTCCCCTAAATTTGGAATCGCCCTCATCAAATTTGTACACTTGAAAATATCATTTATTGAATCAAAGTTGTCTCTTTTTTATTTAAAGTGTTCAACTATGGACCCATGGCTAAAACTCAAATTTTCAAAACTTTCGAAAATCAGAAATTGAACTTTCTCGAGTGAATTTAATGTATCAAAATGTCCTTTTTCCCCTAAATTTGGAATCGCCCTCATCAAATTTGTACACTTGAAAATATCATTTATTGAATCAAAGTTGTCTCTTTTTTATTTAAAGTGTTCAACTATGGACCCATGGCTAAAACTCAAATTTTCAAAACTTTCGAAAATCAGAAATTGAACTTTCTCGAGTGAATTTAATGTATCAAAATGTCCTTTTTCCCCTAAATTTGGAATCGCCCTCATCAAATTTGTACACTTGAAAATATCATTTATTGAATCAAAGTTGTCTCTTTTTTATTTAAAGTGTTCAACTATGGACCCATGGCTAAAACTCAAATTTTCAAAACTTTCGAAAATCAGAAATTGAACTTTCTCGAGTGAATTTAATGTATCAAAATGTCCTTTTTCCCCTAAATTTGGAATCGCCCTCATCAAATTTGTACACTTGAAAATATCATTTATTGAATCAAAGTTGTCTCTTTTTTATTTAAAGTGTTCAACTATGGACCCATGGCTAAAACTCAAATTTTCAAAACTTTCGAAAATCAGAAATTGAACTTTCTCGAGTGAATTTAATGTATCAAAATGTCCTTTTTCCCCTAAATTTGGAATCGCCCTCATCAAATTTGTACACTTGAAAATATCATTTATTGAATCAAAGTTGTCTCTTTTTTATTTAAAGTGTTCAACTATGGACCCATGGCTAAAACTCAAATTTTCAAAACTTTCGAAAATCAGAAATTGAACTTTCTCGAGTGAATTTAATGTATCAAAATGTCCTTTTTCCCCTAAATTTGGAATCGCCCTCATCAAATTTGTACACTTGAAAATATCATTTATTGAATCAAAGTTGTCTCTTTTTTATTTAAAGTGTTCAACTATGGACCCATGGCTAAAACTCAAATTTTCAAAACTTTCGAAAATCAGAATTTGAACTTTCTCGAGTGAATTTAATGTATCAAAATGTCCTTTTTCCCCTAAATTTGGAATCGCCCTCATCAAATTTGTACACTTGAAAATATCATTTCTTGAATCAAAGTTGTCTCTTTTTTATTTAAAGTGTTCAACTATGGACCCATGGCTAAAACTCAAATTTTCAAAACTTTCGAAAATCAGAAATTGAACTTTCTCGAGTGAATTTAATGTATCAAAATGTCCTTTTCCCCTAAATTTGGAATCGCCCTCATCAAATTTGTACACTTGAAAATATCATTTCTTGAATCAAAGTTGTCTCTTTTTTATTTAAAGTGTTCAACTATGGACCCATGGCTAAAACTCAAATTTTCAAAACTTTCGAAAATCAGAAATTGAACTTTCTCGAGTGAATTTAATGTATCAAAATGTCCTTTTTCCCCTAAATTTGGAATCGCCCTCATCAAATTTGTACACTTGAAAATATCATTTATTGAATCAAAGTTGTCTCTTTTTTATTTAAAGTGTTCAACTATGGACCCATGGCTAAAACTCAAATTTTCAAAACTTTCGAAAATCAGAAATTGAACTTTCTCGAGTGAATTTAATGTATCAAAATGTCCTTTTTCCCCTAAATTTGGAATCGCCCTCATCAAATTTGTACACTTGAAAATATCATTTATTGAATCAAAGTTGTCTCTTTTTTATTTAAAGTGTTCAACTATGGACCCATGGCTAAAACTCAAATTTTCAAAACTTTCGAAAATCAGAATTTGAACTTTCTCGAGTGAATTTAATGTATCAAAATGTCCTTTTTCCCCTAAATTTGGAATCGCCCTCATCAAATTTGTACACTTGAAAATATCATTTATTGAATCAAAGTTGTCTCTTTTTTATTTAAAGTGTTCAACTATGGACCCATGGCTAAAACTCAAATTTTCAAAACTTTCGAAAATCAGAAATTGAACTTTCTCGAGTGAATTTAATGTATCAAAATGTCCTTTTTCCCCTAAATTTGGAATCGCCCTCATCAAATTTGTACACTTGAAAATATCATTTATTGAATCAAAGTTGTCTCTTTTTTATTTAAAGTGTTCAACTATGGACCCATGGCTAAAACTCAAATTTTCAAAACTTTCGAAAATCAGAATTTGAACTTTCTCGAGTGAATTTAATGTATCAAAATGTCCTTTTCCCCTAAATTTGGAATCGCCCTCATCAAATTTGTACACTTGAAAATATCATTTATTGAATCAAAGTTGTCTCTTTTTTATTTAAAGTGTTCAACTATGGACCCATGGCTAAAACTCAAATTTTCAAAACTTTCGAAAATCAGAAATTGAACTTTCTCGAGTGAATTTAATGTATCAAAATGTCCTTTTTCCCCTAAATTTGGAATCGCCCTCATCAAATTTGTACACTTGAAAATATCATTTATTGAATCAAAGTTGTCTCTTTTTTATTTAAAGTGTTCAACTATGGACCCATGGCTAAAACTCAAATTTTCAAAACTTTCGAAAATCAGAAATTGAACTTTCTCGAGTGAATTTAATGTATCAAAATGTCCTTTTTCCCCTAAATTTGGAATCGCCCTCATCAAATTTGTACACTTGAAAATATCATTTATTGAATCAAAGTTGTCTCTTTTTTATTTAAAGTGTTCAACTATGGACCCATGGCTAAAACTCAAATTTTCAAAACTTTCGAAAATCAGAAATTGAACTTTCTCGAGTGAATTTAATGTATCAAAATGTCCTTTTTCCCCTAAATTTGGAATCGCCCTCATCAAATTTGTACACTTGAAAATATCATTTATTGAATCAAAGTTGTCTCTTTTTTATTTAAAGTGTTCAACTATGGACCCATGGCTAAAACTCAAATTTTCAAAACTTTCGAAAATCAGAAATTGAACTTTCTCGAGTGAATTTAATGTATCAAAATGTCCTTTTTCCCCTAAATTTGGAATCGCCCTCATCAAATTTGTACACTTGAAAATATCATTTATTGAATCAAAGATGTCTCTTTTTTATTTAAAGTGTTCAACTATGGACCCATGGCTAAAACTCAAATTTTCAAAACTTTCGAAAATCAGAAACTGAACTTTCTCGAGTGAATTTAATGTATCAAAATGTCCTTTTCCCCTAAATTTGGAATCGCCCTCATCAAATTTGTACACTTGAAAATATCATTTCTTGAATCAAAGTTGTCTCTTTTTTATTTAAAGTGTTCAACTATGGACCCATGGCTAAAACTCAAATTTTCAAAACTCGAAAATCAGAAATTGAACTTTCTCGAGTGAATTTAATGTATCAAACGTTTTTCCCTAAATTTTTCCCCTCATCAAATTTGTACACTTGAAAATCTTGAATCAAAGTTGTCTCTTTTTTATTTAAAGTGTTCAACTATGGACCCATGGCTAAAACTCAAATTTTCAAAACTTTCGAAAATCAGAAACTGAACTTTCTCGAGTGAATTTAATGTATCAAAATTTTTTTCCCAAATTTGGAATCGCCCTCATCAAATTTGTACACTTGAAAATATCATTTCTTGAATCAAAGTTGTCTCTTTTTTATTTAAAGTGTTCAACTATGGACCCATGGCTAAAACTCAAATTTTCAAAACTTTCGAAAATCAGAAATTGAACTTTCTCGAGTGAATTTAATGTATCAAAATTCCTTTTCCCTAAATTTGGAATCGCCCTTTTGTACACTTGAAAATATCATTTGAATTTGTCTCTTTTTTAAAAGTGTTCAACTATGGACCCATGGCTAAAATCTTTCAAATTTGAAAAATTTGAACTTTCTTTCTGTGAATTTAATGTATCAAAATGTCCTTCCCAAAAATCGCCCTCATCAAATTTGTACACTTGAAAATATCATTTCTTGAATCAAAGTTGTCTCTTTTTTATTTAAAGTGTTCAACTATGGATTAACTAAATTTCAAAACTTTCGAAAATTTTTTGAACTTTCTCGAGTGAATTTAATAAAAAATTTAATTTTCAAAATTTGGAATGCCCTCTCAAATTTAAAACTTGAAAAATCATTTCTTGAATCAAATTTTCTCTTTTTAATTTAAATTAAAATATGGAATACTAAATTTCAAATTTAAAACCTTCGAAATAAAATTAACTAAACTCCTAATTTTAAATTTCAAAATGTCAATGAAATTAAATTAAAATTCATCAAATTTACAACTAAGATATTAAATAATTGAAAAAATTTAAATCTTTTTTAAAAAATATGAAATAATAAAATTCAAATATTCAAAATAAAATCAGAAATTTAACTTTCTCGAGTGAATTTAATGTATCAAAATGTCCTTTTTCCCCTAAATTGGAATCGCCCTCATCAAATTTGTACACTTGAAAATATCTATATTGAATCAAAGTTGTCTCTTTTTTATTTAAAGTGTTCAACTATGGATTTATGGCTAAATCTAAATTTTCAAAACTTTCGAAAATCAGAATTGAACTTTCTCGAGTGAATTTAAGTATCAAAATGTTTTTGCCCCTTAAATTTGAAATCGCCCTCATCAAATTTGTACACTTGAAAATATCATTTTTTGAAATCAAAGTTGTTCTTTTTTATTTAAAGATGTATGATATGGTTAAAGATAAATTCAATTTAACTCCGAAAATTATGTAACTTTTAGTATAAGAATTTAGACTTGTTCTGATAAACTAATTTGTCACAATAGGTATGAAAATTCTGACAACATACTTATTGTGACAAAATGACACTACAATAAAATAACAGTTTAGACACAGATTTTTTAGATGAAATTTTTTGAGAAAAATTTAAAGATGGAAGAGACGAGAGAAAATCCTAATCTAAATAATAATAATAATAATAATAATAATAATATCTATATTAAAAAATAGATATATATATACATATATCTATATTAAAAATATATATATATATATAAGACAGGCAGACCAGGTCGAATCCGACAATGTTTTCAGTGTGAAAGTGAACTCGATGTACAAGTAGAAGTAGGTAAGTCTTTCAGTTTCATTAGCATATTTTTTTCAATATATATCCATGATATATATATATACACATATATGTGGGATTTGGTTGTTTAGGCGGAAGTTTAAACATAGGTATACAGAAATCCGATCATTGGATTTTGTTGATTTATTGGTATATTGGTCGATGGGGGTAAGGGTGCCGAGTGCTTGCCTCTGATCGTAAAAAATGGTCGGCTACGGTGGCCGATGACAATTGACAGTGCAAACTCTTTCTTTAGAAGTTTGCGGGCTTATGTATGATTTATTTAATTATTTTATCATTTTTATTTTTGTGAGTATATTGGTAGAAGAATGATTGGTGTTAAAACTCAAAATACGAGCGTTTTTATAGAAATAATAGCTCTTGCAACACACTATGAAATTTAAGTCGTAATTTAAATACTAACTCAAAATTAGATTCTTAGTTAATTCTAAAAGTAAAATAATTTATTATTGAACTATTATAAAGTATATTGACTAATTTGAATACAATTCATTCAATAAGTGCACACTATGTTTAATATATTCATTCAATAATCAACTTAATTAGGATTTGAAAAATAAAATTGATATTTTTTTTTATATATTTTGAATCGATATTAAATACATATAAATTAAACTTCATTAAACAATTTGAGTCCCTAATATTATTTTTCTTATTTTTTTTATTTGTTATGTATTAAATTATTTTTTTGATATTTTTATTTAATATTTGTTTAAATACCAAAAAATATAAAAATGAAAAGTTAATTTTAGATTTATAATATATCAAACTTATTTATTAGAATTATTAGATTTATAATATAATTATAATTTTAAATAAATATTAATTTGATGCAATAATATTATTTTTCATAATTTAAATAATTTTATCCTCTATTATAATTTTAAATTATATTATTTTTATTAATTAAATAATAATTGTTTATATTTTAATAAATTATATTTTTTATTTAATATTACATATTAAAAAATAATTATTATTAATTATTATTTTTTAATTTTAATTTTAATATAAAATTTTAAATATATTTCCCTCTTCCCCAAAATCCCTTCTCTTCCCCCCTCTCTTTCGCTCCCGAAAAACCTAAGTCAATCGGCGCCTCTCTCTGGTTCTCCCTCATCTCTGGATCTCTCGCCCTCACCTCTCGCAGCTCTCCCTCGTCCCCGATCTCGCGGCTCGCCCTAGCCCTAGCCCTAGCTCTCGCCCTCGCAGCTCTCCCTCGCCCTAGCCCTCCCCCTCGTCCTTGATCTCGCGGCTCGCCCTAGCCCTAGCTCTCGCCCTCGCTCTAGCTCTCGCAGCTCGCCCTCGCCTTCGGTCACTGGCTCGCCCTCGCCCTCCTCCTAGTCCTCGATCTAGCGGCTCGCCATAGCCCTAGCTCTCGCCCTCGCTCTAGCTCTCGCATCTCTCCCTCGCCCTCGCTCACTGGCTCGCACTCGCCCTCCCCCTCGCCCTCGCTCTAGCTCTCGCAGCTCGCCCTCGCCTTCGGTCACTGGCTCGCCCTCGCCCTCCTCCTAGTCCTCGATCTAGCGGCTCGCCATAGCCCTAGCTCTCGCCCTCGCTCTAGCTCTCGCATCTCTCCCTCGCCCTCGCTCACTGGCTCGCACTCGCCCTCCCCCTCGTCCTCGATCTCGCGGCTCGCCCTAGCCCTAGCGCTCGCGCCTCGCTGTGTCTCTCTCGCTCGCCCTCGCCCTCACCCTCGCCCTCGCCCTCGCCCTCGCTCGCTCACTCTCAGTCGCTCTCGTCCTCGCTCGCATCTCAGTCGCTCCCGCCCTCGCCCTCGCTCGCTCGCATCTCAGTCGCTGTCGCCCTCATTCCCAAGCTACTGAAGTCATAACCATCACCAGCCCGCCCCCATTCTCTCCATCGACACTGTGAAGTTCTACCAAAGGCGGAAAATCAGTAAATCCAAGGTCAGAGCAAGTGAGTAATTCTTTTCTCTTTTCTTTTACTTAATTGAAATTTACCAATGTCGCCGATTTCATGCATTGATGGATTTTTTATTTTTATGATTTGAAACCCATGTGATTATTGCGGGTTCTTGCATTGTGATGTCTCTGCATTTAATTTTTATGTGCGTCTGATTGATTTTGTTGCCAAAAAATGAGGTGTTGAACTTCCATTTGCTGGGTTTGGTGTGTAGATGTGGTGATTTGAGACATGTCTGTGCTTTGATTTTGTTGGTAAACAAAGGTATTTCTAAGGCTTTTCTTTTTATTTTAATTTTGAAACAACAATAAACAAATACATAAAAAAGAAACAAGTGGGACCTTTATTTTTGTATGCTTGAAAGAAAATTCTGGAATTGAAGCATTTGACAATTCTATTATGATTGTTATTAATACAATTGCATAATTTTGTTTTTTGTTCTTGGAAGTTGCATAATATTGGTATCACTGTATAAGTCTTGAAGCCTTGATTTAGACCAACCATACTTGATTTTGATGGCTAAATTGGTTGAGTTCTAACTCTAAAATTAAAAATTTGATTATAATTTAATTGCATCGAGATCATATAAAAATTATATAGAACTTGTATTTAATTTGTCATAATATGATATATTATGATCTTGCATTTTCAATTGCTATTTGTGCGAATGATCTATCATTATGAACATGTTGGTAATTATCTGTAAGATGAATTTTTTGTGATTTTAAACAATCTTATAGGGGGTATAGTCCGGTTAGAGGGGAGACTCTGCTAGATTTAAAAAGGAAATTATATTAAATAAAGAATATAATTAATTAAATAATTTTCATCAATTTAGTTAAATTTGTTAGAAATTAGCCTTAGGTTCCCATTCGGTGACCTCCTCGATGGAGCGAGGAGGTCACTGAATTGTCCAGTTGGACAGTCTGAAAATTTGATGTCATGTTGTGTGCCCGGTGGATACGCATTAATTTACTGATGCATGATACGAAAATTCGGTAGCATCTCATGTTGTTCTCCAGTTGCATATAGGAATATGTTCTGATTTATGCGATTGACTCAAATTGAGTGTAACTCGTATGAATCAACACATAATCCTTATCGTGCATTTGGAGAATTGCGTTGGGATGCTGCCGAAATTTCGTACCGTGAGTAAATGCGTCCGCTAGTGGTCATATCACGACTCATTTCCAGATGGGATAGGTCCCAACCTTCAAATTTTAAGGAGTTATAAGGAGTGGTTCAGTGGATAAAGATTAAAAAAAAACTCAAATAAAAAAACTTTTATAATTGTCTTTGTACATATATGGCTAGGGGAATATTATATATATTAGTCATAGGGGTTGAGAGTTTTGATGTGCGCTAAGAATTGATGTGAATCTATTGCAGATCATGGACGTACGTGAGCAGCGAGCATGGATGTATAATAGAGTGGCACCTAATCGTCGAGGGATAACAAATGAGTTCATATGCGGAGTTGAGAGCTTCATACATTATGTATGTGCTCGACCACAGTTCACACAGGACGATGAGACCTTAAGGTGTCCGTGTGTTAAGTGTCAATGTAGAAAATTTCTAAGTGTGGATGATGTGAAGTTGCATCTTTATCAGAAGGGATTCATGGCCCATTACTATTACTGGACATGCCATGGGGAAGACGAGCCTCCCATGGAATCCCAGGTCCGAACGAATGCTGGTGCATATAATGAAGCACAAGGGGTTTACGAGGATAATCCAAATCCATATGATGCAATGGTGATGGATGGTGCAGGTCCTTCTGTTAGGGCACATACGTTGGAAAACGAAGAAGAAGAGCCCAATGTAGATGCGCAAGACTTCTATGAAATGTTGGATAATGCAAGAACACCAATATATGATGGTTGCACTACTCACACCGAACTTTCTACAGCGATGAGGATGCTTAGTATTAAGGCTGATTTCAACTTACCTGAGCAATGCTATAATGCTTGGGTGCAACTAATAAATGAGTTGATGCCCGAAGGCAACCGGATGCCCAACGACTTTTACAGGACAAAGAAGATGGTTTCTAAGCTGGGCCTTGGGTTCCAAAAGATTGATTGTTGTGTTAATATGTGTATGCTTTATTTTAAAGATGATACAAATGCAACCGAGTGCAAGTTTTGTCATGCCCCACGATATACAAGCCGCAAGGTAGGTCCTGGGAGGCGAAAGGATGTTCCAATTAAACGGATGTGGTATTTACCTATAACACCTAGGCTCCAGAGGCTTTACGCGTCGAAGACAACAGCTGGGGAGATGAGATGGCACTATGAAAACCCACGGGAGCCTGGTGTGTTATCCCACCCATCTGATGGAGAAGCATGGAAGCACTTCGATAATGTGCATCCTGATTTTGCTTGTGAACCGCGCAATATCAGGCTTGGGCTATGTGCTGATGGCTTCACACCATATGGTCAATCTGGGAAAACCTATTCATGTTGGCCTGTGATTGTCACTCCTTATAATCTTCCTCCATGGATGTGCATGCGACAAGAGTATTTGTTTCTTACAATAATCATCCCTGGTCCTCACAATCCGAAATCCAAAATAGATGTGTTCCTACAACCTCTCATAGATGAGTTGAAAATGTTATGGGATATTGGCGTGCCAACATATGATATTTCATTAAAACAAAACTTTCAAATGAGGGTTGCACTGATGTGGACTATTAATGACTTCCCAGCCTATGGTATGCTATCAGGTTGGATGACTGCAGGCAAGTTAGCATGTCCGTATTGCATGGAGAATTCAAAAGCATTCACGCTGAAGCATGGTCGAAAGACATCCTTTTTTGATTGTCATCGAATGTTTTTACCCATGAATCACCCATTTCGAAGGAACCGAGATGCTTTTGTTAAGAATAAGATTGAGAAGGGTGGGCCCCCACCACGATTGAGCGGTGATGGAATATGGGGTCGAGTTTGGGCATTGCCAGAAATAATTGAAACAGGTCCAATTCGCACGCAAGGCTACGGGGTAGACCACAATTGGACAAGGAAAAGTATTTTTTGGGAGTTGCCATATTGGAAAACAAATCTCATTCGCCATAATTTGGATGTAATGCATATTGAAAAGAACGTATTTGATAATGTTTTTCACACTGTGATGGATGTGAAGGGAAAAACAAAGGACAACATTAAGGCTAGGATGGACATAAAAGAGTATTGTCGACGTAGAGAACTTGAGTTAGTGGCACAAGGTAATGGCAAGTACTTAAAGCCAAAGGCTCGGTATGCACTCAATGTGGAACAAAGGAGAGCAGTGTGCGAATGGGTATGTGAATTAAAACTTCCTGATGGATATGCATCTGATTTGGGTCGTTGTGTAGACATGCGAGAAGCAAAGTTGCATGGCATGAAAAGCCATGATTGTCATGTTTTCATGGAACGCCTCCTCCCAATTGCACTAAGAGCACTTCCAGACCCTATATGGAAGCCTCTAGCAGAGTTGAGTCAATTCTTTAGGGAATTGTGTTCTTCAAGTCTCAGAGTAGATAAGCTTGAAATAATGGAGGAAAATATTAAGGTAATCATTTGCAAGATGGAGCAAATTTTTCCACCTGGGTTCTTTAACTCAATGGAGCACTTGCCTATACATTTAGCTTATGAGGCACGTGTTGGCGGCCCAGTGCACTATCGTTGGATGTATCCATTTGAGAGGTAATTATAATTGAAACATTACACAATATCCTTTGTTATGTAACTTAGAAACTTGAGTTAATATATTTTTGTTACCCAATAGGTTTTTGCACACATTGAAGCGTAAAGTTAAAAATAAGGCACGTGTGGAGGGCTCCATTTGCGAGGCATACATCACAGAGGAAACCTCCACTTTTTGTTCGCATTATTTTGGACCTGATGTACAATCAAGAATCAGACGAGGTCCACGGAATGATTATGGTGTTGACTTATCGCCAGATCAATCAACTTTTTCCATCTTCAATCAATCTGGTCGACCATCAGGTGCATATAAAGATCGATTATTGGATGATCGAGAAATAGACCGTGCCACGTTGTATGTTCTTTTGAATTGTGATGAGGTCCAACCATACATTAAGTAAGTAATCACTCATATCTTTGGTATTATCAACTTTAGGTTTCTTATTTGCATATATGATTAACATGGCCTATATAAACGCAGTTTATTTGTGGATTATATTAAAGCGGATGCACCACACATTACTGAAATCGATGTAGATAAGAGGATAGAGGTTGATTTCCCGAAATGGTTTAAGGAATACGTAAGTCTATCTTAAATTACAGAAATTATTATTGTGACAAATATACGAATTATGCCATGTATTTCATGTGCACAGGTGCATGATCCAACGAATGAGATTAATGATCAACAAATACGTGACATGTCATGGGGGCCCTTGAGAATGGTGCGCACATGGCCTATGTACATCATAAATGGGTATAAGTTTCACACAGATTCATGGAGTCAAGGCAAGTCAACAAGAAACAGCGGCGTTTGCACTAGAGGGTCAGTATACGGGCAACCCGAAGATGACTATTATGGTATACTTCAAGAGGTAATCCAATTAGAATACCCGGGATTACCAATCAAACAAGTGGTGCTATTTAATTGCACATGGTTCGACCCGACTCCTAGACGTGGGACTCGAATACATGATCAATATGGAATAGTTGAGGTTCGAGCTAACAGAAGGTACAATCGGTATGATCCTTTTATACTTGCCTCTCAAGCGCATCAGGTTTATTATGCTCCGTATCCATCTCGACAACGAAATTTGGTAGACTGGTGGGTGGTTATTCGAGCTAAGGCTAGGAGCACAGTTCACGCCCCAACTATCGAGAGACCAAGGGATGCATATCAGGCAGATGAGGAAACGTCAGTGCAGCCAGTTGGAAGTGAACAACTCAACACCCTTAGAGATGAAGTTGGTGAATTCGAATGGGTGGATGAGCACTCATTTGATCAGAACCTTGTTGCGGGTGATGAGGAGGTAGATGCTGAAGAGGACGAAGATGAGGACGAAGATGAGGATGAAGATGAGGACGAAGATGAGCAATCAGACGACACAGAATAGCTACATAGGTGATAGTGAACAACTGCAATCTTATCCTTACATTTAATCTGTTAGTTCAAAAACACAATTTGAAACACGAGTTCATGAATATAACACAAACCATTGATTTATATGATAAATCATATTTTATTTCGAAAGTATTTAAAAGTTGTTATCACAATCGGTATGATCATTTTATAGATCAGAAAGTTTGATGTTGTGAGTTTCAATTTCAAACTATTAATATCTAAGATATCAATAATGTTATTTGTGAACTCCCGAGGTTGATTAGGTACTTACATTGAAATATATATATATGTATTTATACATAATACTTTCTTATAATAATTTGCGGTCACTAGTTCTTCAATGTATATTTTGTAAATTTAAAAATATTTATAATAATTCATAAATCACATAGCCAACTAAACATACGCTAACTAACTATAATGTTATGCTTACATTTAAGTTATTGGTTCAAAAACACAATTTTAAAACGGGTTCATGAATATAACATAAACCATTTTGTACATGATAAATCATATTTTATTGTGAAAGTATTTAAAAGTTGTCATCACATGCCTACTAACTATTTTCTTTATATGACAGGATATGTCACAGAGAACACCATATGGTCAAGGTATGCGACGACGTCAGTTTAGAGAGAGTGCTGGCGACGACTACATTGGTACACTCTACACTCCATCTTTAAATTATTCATTACTTACATGTTGAACCCCTAACAATTATTTATTTTTGTAGGGGGACATTCATCTCCTTCTGATGTGAGATTTGATTCCCCTAGCCCACATACACCTCACTCCTACGCTGATGGGCCTTCTTCCACGCCTGTTGAGGTTGGGGGTTCATCAACGCCCCCTGCTCCCCGTCAAAACTGTATCATGATACGTCCCTTGGGTTCCTCGTAAGCATTCTTGATTTTATTAATCAATTTTTATTTGCACAAAGTTTTAATACATGTTTTCACCAACTAATGTGTGTTCCAACAGGTTTGATAACATTTGGTGCAAACGAGATATAACACGAATAATTCAAAGTAAGTTTGAGAAGCCATACACAAGCTGGAAAAAGACAGACCCTGCTGTTAGGGATATGTGGTTTGGCGAATTTAAGGTAATGTGTTATTTCAGTATGTCTAAACTGTTTAAAGTTTTAGAAGCCATACTTGTTTTTTGCTTTTAACCTGTTTTAACCCAATGGATAACTTTTTACTATATTTATGCCCTAGTAGTTTAACATTTAAGCACCAAACATATGTAAAATATTAACAAAGTATTACTCTTGTTGTGTTTATGAACATTGGTTCCCATTGGTTTGCTATTGAAAGTGTGAAATAAGGGGCCATGAAACAATGTTCTACCAGTTTTTGAGTAAAAGTTCTCTGTTCTTTGCGATGCTGAAGTGGCTTTGATCATTTTCTCTCCCAAAGGGAGATTAAACGAGTTCTCAAGCTCCAAGTACGTTTCTTCAAGTTTCTCAATTCCATTTTTTCCCTTTTTTGTCAAAATTTTCGAAGGCTTTAATCACACTGGGCATGGTGTAGTGCAGTGCACTGCAGAGATTTTATTTACGCTTTTCTAGATCAAAATAAGATACATTTGATGTACGATGATTTTATTTTCTCTCCACCACCACTCTCTCTCTCTCTCTTGTCTAACCAATTGCTGTCGTACTTCCCCTTTCTTCCTGGAAATTGATCTATAACTGGTGTGTTTGATCTATTTACAGAAAAAAAAAAACTGGTGTGTTTGATCTGATTTATTTAAATTTGTACCCTTTATTTGAAATGTTATATATCTTGGATTGCAGATTGCTCCATACAAACTCTTTACTGAAACTCACTTTGGTTGATAATGTGTTACAAATTTACTTCGAATCACAAGCTTTTTGATTAATATCATCCATGCCTAGGGTTTACAAAATCTGATGCAACATTAGCCTATGTGATTGGATAAAAACCCATAACTCAAAAATGATTAATCAGGTCTTATTTATAGGGTTTTAGTCTTCTCTTTATTGACTTTTTGCCCCATCATCTTATGCATAAGAAATGCAAGATTTCCAAATATATTGCTGTAATTCTTGCATTTGATTATTTAGAAACCTCATATTCCTCTCCAGTAAAGGAGAACAATGGTTCTCCTTGCTGAGCCCTAAAGAAAGAGGAAGGGAACAAGGGTTTTCTATATAAGCTGAATTGAGCATCTATCTGGCTTAGGTAATTTGGATCTTAGGCTTTGGTTTTATAGTAAAAATTGAATATTGCAGCTTTTTCCAAATTAAATAAGACTTTTGTGCTTCTCTTTATTAGTAAATAAATGAACTGCATTCACATGTGTGAAGCTCCCTAACGTACTTTCAGATATGTTTTTGTTTCTATTATTTATACCTGAAGAAAACTAATTTCATGCGGTTCATTGCTCTCCTATTCTCCCCTTTTATTTCTCTATTGGTCTCTTTGAAGTGTTCCAATTCCATCACAGGCCTTACTTTCTATAAGTAGTCTATGTGAAGAACTTTCAATTAGGCAGCTGCTATAATTACGTTTTTTTCATAAAGAAGATAGCTGTTATAGTTACATTCTACCAGTTAGTATCATGTTGTGTCAGATACACATTCATCTTCTTCATTTCCAAGTTTCTTTTCTTGCATCATCCATTCTCTATAAACTGTTTCATCATTAATTAGTTGCCAAAGAATTTGGTGAAAGATCATACATTTTGCAACATGAAATAGTTAAACAGTATCGAGGGAGACTATTTAAGAGCACAAAAATTGAGATTTTAATAACCAGAAAATGCTGAATAGCCTATTAAGACTTCTATATGAAGGGTCAGGCCCCAAACTTCAATTCATGATGAATTTATCTATATATTTAAGTAAAAGAAAAAAAAAACTAGCTAGCTTTAAGTGCTTGAAGAAAAATAATTTAGTTTTTGCATGCATATTGTAGCTTAGTTGGCTTAAACATAAATTCTCGCATTTAATTTTGTGTGACAAGTAAACAAGTAGGGGATTAATGTAAAGCAATTAGCTTGATATGGTTAGGTCAACCATGATCTAGGGATGTTGCAAATATGGCTTAGGAACCATGAACCTAGTAGCTTAGGTTGTAAAATGCCAATAAACAAAACACTGATTGAGCCTTGTTGAAACAAGCCATCTCCTAACTTAATGCACACTACATAGAATCCTTATCCCAGTTGGCAAGTAACTGCAGATGACTTTGTTCCCAATGGCAGCCAAACCCCAATCTCTCTCCTCTCTCTCTCTCTCGATATATATATACACACACACACACACACAAAACTAGGACTAGCTTAATAAGGAACTGGCAAATACACTCTGAACAAGATGGATTGTTCAACAGTTCAACCCTCAACAGATGATTCCAAAGGTTTCAGCTAACTCTACTAGTTTGACTTGAACAAAGCAGTCTGGTTTATTATTATCATAACAAAGTTCCCAGACGGACTCAAATGACGGCCACAATGTCAAAATAAAGATCTCTACAACTTGATAGAAATGGGATAATGAGAAGAATCTTACAACTAAGCCAAGCCTGGAACTAGCAAGTCATGGCCCAGTTCTGTAGTGCTTTGTATGCATCTTCATTAAGCAGCAAGCAGATTCTACCTACACAAGACCCAAAACCATCAGAGGGAGTTCCAAGAGTGATTTTACCAAAGTACAGTATGAGAGTAGCGTAGTAAAAGATGTGCATGTGGATTTACTCGGCAATGAAACATCAATCACAATCAATGATTCAGCCAAATACCTAGATCAGTTGGGTAACGTATAACATTTTTCAGAAAGATAATCGCAGAGAAATACAAGCACATCCCGGAAAATAAGGGATAGATACTAAAAGCAAAACTGATATTCTATTTTCTGCACTAAATCCATCAGGACACTCAACTATTAGACAGAAAAACCATAAAAATCTTGCCTTGCATTGCCAATAACCCTTTATATTTTATATCAAGAACACGTACAAAAGATAATCAAGAATCTATTTCAATATTTGGTAAGGTCAGGAGGACCATATTTCAAGTGGCTGCCTCCAAGTTTTTTCTGCTGTAGCAGCCTCCATCACAGCAAGCCAAAGCAAACCATCATAAAAAGCTCCTTTGCATGTTCTAGACAATCCATAATCTCAAGTACTCGTGGCTGATAACTTCCTTATCTTCCTGTCATGATTTAGCATGGTACCCACACTCTCCACCACCAAAATAATCTGCACAATAAACCAGAACAAGCCATGAGGACAGCAAGACCCCTAGTTATTTCATAGGTTAATGCAAGCAATGCATGAGAATCATTGTTATGCTCAGTCCAACAGTATCTCCATGAGAATCATTGCATGCTGAGAACTTGAATCATGCAATTAAATTTGGATAATCAGTAGTAGGAGTTAAACCTTGAAACTAAGGGAAATGGAAATGCTGTTTGGATAATCAGTTAGGACACTTTTAGCAACCCTCATACATTGATGTATTATGCTTTGTGCTATTTGACTGAGCTAAAATCTGTGATCTCATTAGTTATGTCATTAGCATACATTTCAAATCAGATTTCTCAAAGTTCTCCAAAGAATATTCTATTCAATGATAAATGTTAATGGCATGCCTTCCCTCCCCTCTTTGTCCACGTCCACATCTTCCTTCTTCCTTCCATGCATATTACTAGTAAGTGAAATTCATAACTAATGACTCATAATATTATTCTAATTAATGTCAATGCCCCAGCCCTAATGTAAACATGGCTCCAATATTTGTATTTATAGGGATTAACACAAAAGAGTGCAAAAAGTTTTGAAAGTATAAAATAGCAGTTTGTTTAAAATAAATTAAATATGTTAAAAGTAATAAGATTGATTAGGAGGGTTTTTACAAGTGTGTACAGCTTATGTGGATATTGAACTCTTAGTTCGTTGCTTTATTATGCTAATATCAATTGCTATATTTTACACCCATATCTAGATGAAAAAGTAGCAAATAGGAGTAGAGCTACATTGGTATGGTGCAGAATTAAGTTTCCTGAAGCTTGTTTTTGAACATAAACCAGATTGCATATGACTATTGAAATTACATGAAGATGAGGATAAGCTCTGTATTGACTTCTTGTAAGTTTTTAAATATACAGACTCAATACCCAGGATTTTTATCTTCATGTAACTTCAAATCCACTACTTTGGTTTGTTTTTTGTTTTGTGATTATAATGTTTTCCTTTTCACGTCCTTGCTGTGGATTGCTCATTACTAGTGAAACTACATAGACTGGAGAGATTGTAGGAGTATGGATTAGGATAGATTAATTTAATTAATTATTTTGTTTAAATTTTGCTTTGCTTTACATTACAGAAGAGGTGGTCTTGGGAGAGTGAATTGGAAAATCAAATAAGGATAAATTTTGAAAAGACAGCCTCTGATCGTTTGACTGACCTTTTGTTCCGTGTGAGGAGGGATTTGACAAAAAAACCATCTTGGATGTGTCCTGTTGTATTTGAAGCACTCAAGGAGTATTGGAATACTCCAGAATTTAAGAGCAAATCAGAAAAGGCAAAGAAAAATCGGTCCTCAGATATTGGTGGTAGTAAGCACACTTGTGGTTCCATTCCTATGTCTGAACATAAGAAGCGACTGGTAATTTTTTAACTTTTTTATTATTTTCATTTTACTTAATTAGTTAAGTATGGTTGCATTAACATTTTAATTTTTTGCCTTTGCAGTCTAAGCTATTAGGTCGTCCACCTACGCAGGCCGAGTTATTCATTGCAACACATCAAAGAAAAGATAATTCAGGATTTGTTGACAGCAGGTCCGAGGAAACTTATGTAAGTATATAACAATACTTGTGTTTTATTATACTTAATTGACATTTTGATAGTACAACTTATATACCATTATATATATACTTGAAGGCTGACTTTCAGATGCGGCAAGCATCATCACAATCATCAGCAGTTGGCCCGACAGAAGATAGTGACGCTGCTGGACAGCCCTCGCAGGCAGCTTTAGATGAGACATCATTATGGTTGGAGGTTGCAGGCGGGAAAAAGAAGGGTCGTGTGTATGGCATGGGATCTGAAGCACATGTCATCCCTGGTTCTTATCATGTGTTGTCGCCACCGCCACCGCCTCCACAATCATCAATTTCACTGGCTGATCAAATTCAACAAGCTGTTAGTTGCGCTATTAATGCAGCTATAGAACCATTTAATCATCGTTTGTCAGCTATAGAAGAAAGGTTTCATAACCCTTCTTCATCGTCGCCGCCCTCGGATCATTAGGAGGATCTATCATTGCCATGGATATATATTACATTGTATTATTTTTAATGTTCATGGACGATGTGTTTGACTAATATTGTATGAATTTAATATTATATGGATTTAATATTGTATGAATTTAATATTATATGGATTTAATATTGTGTATATTAGGTTTATGTATATCAGGTTTATATTGTGCATATCAGGTTTATATATTTATGCATGATTTATATTTTGTATATCAGGTTTTTTTATATTTTTGTACGAATAATAATTTTTTTTAATTAAAATTAAAATTAGAGACGGATTTAGAGACGGATAAAAATCCGTCTCTAATCCGTCTCAAATCATCGCCTTTTATCCGTCTCAAATTCCGTCTCTAACTCCGTCTGAAATTCCGTCTCAAACAGAGACGGAAGATTTCCGTCTCAAAATCCGTCTCTATAACCGTCTCTAAATCCGTCCCTAATCCGTCTCAAATCATCGCCCAATCAGTCTCTAAATCCGTCTCTAAATCCGTCTCTAAATCCCTCTGTAAATCCGTCTCTAAATCCCTCTGTAAATCCGTCTCTAATCCGTCTCTAAATCCGTCTCTAATATAGATAGAATCTGTCTCTAAATCCGTCTTTAATTCCGTCTCAAACAGAGACGGAATATTTCCGTCTCAAAATCCGTCTCTATAACCGTCTTTAAATCCGTTTGTAAATCCGTCTCAAATGGAGACGGAAAATTTCCGTCTCAAAATCCGTCTTAAATCCGTCTGTAAATCCGTCTGAAATTTACCGACGGGAGTTTTTGCGACGGTCAAAATCCGTCTCTAAATCCGTCTCAAACTAGAAATCCGTCTCTAAATCCGTCTCTAAATCCGTCTCAAATTGACTGTTTTCTTGTAGTGATTTAAAGTGTTCAACTATGGACCGATGGCTAAAACTGAAATTTTCAAAACTTTCGAAAATCAGAAATTGAACTTTCTCGAGTGAATTTAATGTATCAAAATGTCCTTTTCCCCCTAAATTTGGAATCGCCCTCATCAAATTTGAACACTTGAAAATATCATTTCTTGAATCAAAGTTGTCTCTTTTTTATTTAAAGTGTTCAACTATCGACCCATGGCTAAAACTCAAATTTCCAAAACTTTCGAAAATCAGAAAATTAACTTTCTCGAGTGAATTTAATGTATCAAAATGTCCTTTTTCCCCTAAATTTGGAATCGCCCTCATCAAATTTGTACACTTGAAAATATCATTTATTGAATCAAAGATGTCTCTTTTTTATTTAAAGTGTTCAACTATGGACCCATGGCTAAAACTCAAATTTTCAAAACTTTCGAAAATCAGAAATTGAACTTTCTCGAGTGAATTTAATGTATCAAAATGTCCATTTCCCCCTAAATTTGGAATCGCCCTCATCAAATTTGTACACTTGAAAATATCATTTCTTGAATCAAAGTTGTCTCTTTTTTATTTAAAGTGTTCAACTATCGACCCATGGCTAAAACTCAAATTTTCAAAACTTTCGAAAATCAGAATTTGAACTTTCTCGAGTGAATTTAAGGTAACAAAATGTCCTTTTTCCCCTAAATTTGGAATCGCCCTCATCAAATTTGAACACTTGAAAATATCATTTCTTGAATCAAAGTTGTCTCTTTTTTATTTAAAGTGTTCAACTATCGACCCATGGCTAAAACTCAAATTTTCAAAACTTTCGAAAATCAGAATTTGAACTTTCTCGAGTGAATTTAAGGTATCAAAATGTCCTTTTTCCCCTAAATTTGGAATCGCCCTCATCAAATTTGAACACTTGAAAATATCATTTCTTGAATCAAAGTTGTCTATTTTTTATTTAAAGTGTTCAACTATGGACCCATGGCTAAAACTCAAATTTTCAAAACTTTCGAAAATCAGAATTTGAACTTTCTCGATTGAATTTAATGTATCAAAATGTCCTTTTTGACCTAAATTTGGAATCGCCCTCCTCAAATTTGTACACTTGAAAATATCATTTCTTGAATCAAAGTTGTCACTTTTTTATTTAAAGTGTTCAACTATGGACCCATGGCTAAAACTCAAATTTTCAAAACTTTCGAAAATTAGAAATTGTACTTTCTCAAGTGAATTTAATGTATCAAAATGTCGTCTTTCCCCTGAATTTGGAATCGCCCTCATCACATTTGTACACTTGAAAATATCATTTATTGAATCAAAGTTGTCTCTTTTTTATTTAAAGTGTTCAACTATGGACCCATGGCTAAACTCAAATTTTTAAAACTTTCGAAAATCAGAATTTGAACTTTCTCGAGTGAATTTAAGGTATCAAAATGTCCTTTTCCCCCTAAATTTGGAATCGCCCTCATCAAATTTGAACACTTGAAAATATCATTTCTTGAATCAAAGTTGTCTCTTTTTTATTTAAAGTGTTCAACTATGGACCCATGGCTAAAACTCAAATTTTTAAAACTTTCGAAAATCAGAAATTGAACTTTCTCGAGTGAATTTAACGTATCAAAATGTCCTTTTTCCCCTAAATTTGGAATCGTCCTCATCAAATTTGTACACTTGAAAATATCATTTATTGAATCAAAGATGTCTCTTTTTTATTTAAAGTGTTCAACTATGGACCCATGGCTAAAACTCAAATTTTTAAAACTTTCGAAAATCAGAATTTGAACTTTCTCGAGTGAATTTAAGGTATCAAAATGTCCTTTTCCCCCTAAATTTGGAATCGCCCTCATCAAATTTGAACACTTGAAAATATCATTTCTTGAATCAAAGTTGTCTCTTTTTTATTTAAAGTGTTCAACTATGGACCCATGGCTAAAACTCAAATTTTCAAAACTTTCGAAAATCAGAAATTGAACTTTCTCGAGTGAATTTAACGTATCAAAATGTCCTTTTTCCCCTAAATTTCGAATCGCCATCATCAAATTTGTACACTTGAAAATATCATTTATTGAATCAAAGATGTCTCTTTTTTATTTAAAGTGTTCAACTATGGACCCATGGCTAAAACTCAAATTTTTAAAACTTTCGAAAATCAGAATTTGAACTTTCTCGAGTGAATTTAAGGTATCAAAATGTCTTTTTTCACCTAAATTTGGAATCGCCCTCATCAAATTTGTACACTTGAAATTATCATTTCTTGAATCAAAGTTGTCACTTTTTTATTTAATGTGTTCAACTATGGACCCATGGCTAAAACTCAAATTTTCAAAACTTTCGAAAATTAGAAATTGAACTTTCTCGAGTGAATTTAACGTATCAAAATGTCCTTTTTCCCCTAAATTTGGAATCGCCCTCATCAAATTTGTACACTTGAAAATATCATTTATTGAATCAAAAATGTCTCTTTTTTATTTAAAGTGTTCAACTATGGACCCATGGCTAAAACTCAAATTTTTAAAACTTTCGAAAATCAGAAATTGAACTTTCTCGAGTGAATTTAATGTATCAAAATGTCCTTTTTCCCCTAAATTTGGAATCGCCCTCATCTAATTTGAACACTTGAAAATATCATTTCTTGAATCAAAGTTGTCTCTTTTTTATTTAAAGTGTTCAACTATGGACCCATGGCTAAAACTCAAATTTTCAAAACTTTCGAAAATCAGAAATTGAACTTTCTCGAGTGAATTTAATGTATCAAAATGTCCTTTTTCCCCTAAATTTGGAATCGCCCTCATCAAATTTGTACACTTGAAAATATCATTTCTTGAATCAAAGTTGTCTCTTTTTTATTTAAAGTGTTCAACTATGGACCTATGGCTAAACTCAAATTTTTAAAACTTTCGAAAATCAGAATTTGAACTTTCTCGAGTGAATTTAAGGTATCAAAATGTCCTTTTCCCCCTAAATTTGGAATCGCCCTCATCAAATTTGAACACTTGAATATATCATTTCTTGAATCAAAGTTGTCTCTTTTTTATTTAAAGTGTTCAACTATGGACCCATGGCTAAAACTCAAATTTTTAAAACTTTCGAAAATCAGAAATTGAACTTTCTCGAGTGAATTTAACGTATCAAAATGTCCTTTTTCCCCTAAATTTGGAATCGCCCTCATCAAATTTGTACACTTGAAAATATCATTTATTGAATCAAAGATGTCTCTTTTTTATTTAAAGTGTTCAACTATGGACCCATGGCTAAAACTCAAATTTTTAAAACTTTCGAAAATCAGAATTTGAACTTTCTCGAGTGAATTTAAGGTATCAAAATGTCCTTTTCCCCCTAAATTTGGAATCGCCCTCATCAAATTTGAACACTTGAAAATATCATTTCTTGAATCAAAGTTGTCTCTTTTTTATTTAAAGTGTTCAACTATGGACCCATGGCTAAAACTCAAATTTTCAAAACTTTCGAAAATCAGAAATTGAACTTTCTCGAGTGAATTTAATGTATCAAAATGTCCTTTTTCCCCTAAATTTCGAATCGCCATCATCAAATTTGTACACTTGAAAATATCATTTATTGAATCAAAGATGTCTCTTTTTTATTTAAAGTGTTCAACTATGGACCCATGGCTAAAACTCAAATTTTTAAAACTTTCGAAAATCAGAATTTGAACTTTCTCGAGTGAATTTAAGGTATCAAAATGTCTTTTTTCACCTAAATTTGGAATCGCCCTCATCAAATTTGTACACTTGAAATTATCATTTCTTGAATCAAAGTTGTCACTTTTTTATTTAAAGTGTTCAACTATGGACCCATGGCTAAAACTCAAATTTTCAAAACTTTCGAAAATTAGAAATTGAACTTTCTCGAGTGAATTTAACGTATCAAAATGTCCTTTTTCCCCTAAATTTGGAATCGCCCTCATCAAATTTGTACACTTGAAAATATCATTTATTGAATCAAAAATGTCTCTTTTTTATTTAAAGTGTTCAACTATGGACCCATGGCTAAAACTCAAATTTTCAAAACTTTCGAAAATCAGAAATTGAACTTTCTCGAGTGAATTTAATGTATCAAAATGTCCTTTTTCCCCTAAATTTGGAATCGCCCTCATCTAATTTGAACACTTGAAAATATCATTTCTTGAATCAAAGTTGTCTCTTTTTTATTTAAAGTGTTCAACTATGGACCCATGGCTAAAACTCAAATTTTCAAAACTTTCGAAAATCAGAAATTGAACTTTCTCGAGTGAATTTAATGTATCAAAATGTCCTTTTTCCCCTAAATTTGGAATCGCCCTCATCAAATTTGTACACTTGAAAATATCATTTCTTGAATCAAAGTTGTCTCTTTTTTATTTAAAGTGTTCAACTATGGACCCATGGCTAAAACTCAAATTTTCAAAACTTTCGAAAATCAGAAATTGAACTTTCTCGAGTGAATTTAATGTATCAAAATGTCCTTTTCCCCCTAAATTTGGAATCGCCCTCATCAAATTTGAACACTTGAAAATATCATTTCTTGAATCAAAGTTGTCTCTTTTTTATTTAAAGTGTTCAACTATGGACCCATGGCTAAAACTCAAATTTTCAAAACTTTCGAAAATCAAAAATTGAACTTTCTCGAATGAATTTAATGTATCAAAATGTCCTTTTCCCCCTAAATTTGGAATCGCCCTCATCAAATTTGTACACTTGAAAATATCATTTATTGAATCAAAGTTGTCTCTTTTTTATTTAAAGTGTTCAACTATGGACCCATGGCTAAACTCAAATTTTTAAAACTTTCGAAAATCAGAATTTGAACTTTCTCGAGTGAATTTAAGGTATCAAAATGTCCTTTTCCCCCTAAATTTGGAATCGCCCTCATCAAATTTGAACACTTGAAAATATCATTTCTTGAATCAAAGTTGTCTCTTTTTTATTTAAAGTGTTCAACTATGGACCCATGGCTAAAACTCAAATTTTTAAAACTTTCGAAAATCAGAAATTGAACTTTCTCGAGTGAATTTAACGTATCAAAATGTCCTTTTTCCCCTAAATTTGGAATCGCCCTCATCAAATTTGTACACTTGAAAATATCATTTATTGAATCAAAGATGTCTCTTTTTTATTTAAAGTGTTCAACTATGGACCCATGGCTAAAACTCAAATTTTTAAAACTTTCGAAAATCAGAATTTGAACTTTCTCGAGTGAATTTAAGGTATCAAAATGTCCTTTTCCCCCTAAATTTGGAATCGCCCTCATCAAATTTGAACACTTGAAAATATCATTTCTTGAATCAAAGTTGTCTCTTTTTTATTTAAAGTGTTCAACTATGGACCCATGGCTAAAACTCAAATTTTCAAAACTTTCGAAAATCAGAAATTGAACTTTCTCGAGTGAATTTAACGTATCAAAATGTCCTTTTTCCCCTAAATTTCGAATCGCCATCATCAAATTTGTACACTTGAAAATATCATTTATTGAATCAAAGATGTCTCTTTTTTATTTAAAGTGTTCAACTATGGACCCATGGCTAAAACTCAAATTTTTAAAACTTTCGAAAATCAGAATTTGAACTTTCTCGAGTGAATTTAAGGTATCAAAATGTCTTTTTTCACCTAAATTTGGAATCGCCCTCATCAAATTTGTACACTTGAAATTATCATTTCTTGAATCAAAGTTGTCACTTTTTTATTTAATGTGTTCAACTATGGACCCATGGCTAAAACTCAAATTTTCAAAACTTTCGAAAATTAGAAATTGAACTTTCTCGAGTGAATTTAACGTATCAAAATGTCCTTTTTCCCCTAAATTTGGAATCGCCCTCATCAAATTTGTACACTTGAAAATATCATTTATTGAATCAAAAATGTCTCTTTTTTATTTAAAGTGTTCAACTATGGACCCATGGCTAAAACTCAAATTTTTAAAACTTTCGAAAATCAGAAATTGAACTTTCTCGAGTGAATTTAATGTATCAAAATGTCCTTTTTCCCCTAAATTTGGAATCGCCCTCATCTAATTTGAACACTTGAAAATATCATTTCTTGAATCAAAGTTGTCTCTTTTTTATTTAAAGTGTTCAACTATGGACCCATGGCTAAAACTCAAATTTTCAAAACTTTCGAAAATCAGAAATTGAACTTTCTCGAGTGAATTTAATGTATCAAAATGTCCTTTTTCCCCTAAATTTGGAATCGCCCTCATCAAATTTGTACACTTGAAAATATCATTTCTTGAATCAAAGTTGTCTCTTTTTTATTTAAAGTGTTCAACTATGGACCCATGGCTAAACTCAAATTTTTAAAACTTTCGAAAATCAGAATTTGAACTTTCTCGAGTGAATTTAAGGTATCAAAATGTCCTTTTCCCCCTAAATTTGGAATCGCCCTCATCAAATTTGTACACTTGAAAATATCATTTCTTGAATCAAAGTTGTCTCTTTTTTATTTAAAGTGTTCAACTATGGACCCATGGCTAAAACTCAAATTTTAAAACTTTCGAAAATCAGAAATTGAACTTTCTCGAGTGAATTTAATGTATCAAAATGTCCTTTTTCCCTAAATTTGGAATCGCCCTCATCAAATTTGTACACTTGAAAATATCATTTATTGAATCAAAGTTGTCTCTTTTTTATTTAAAGTGTTCAACTATGGACCCATGGCTAAAACTCAAATTTTCAAAACTTTCGAAAATCAGAAATTGAACTTTCTCGAGTGAATTTAATGTATCAAAATGTCCTTTTCCCCTAAATTTGGAATCGCCCTCATCAAATTTGTACACTTGAAAATATCATTTCTTGAATCAAAGTTGTCTCTTTTTTATTTAAAGTGTTCAACTATGGACCCATGGCTAAAACTCAAATTTTCAAAACTTTCGAAAATCAGAAATTGAACTTTCTCGAGTGAATTTAATGTATCAAAATGTCCTTTTTCCCCTAAATTTGGAATCGCCCTCATCAAATTTGTACACTTGAAAATATCATTTATTGAATCAAAGTTGTCTCTTTTTTATTTAAAGTGTTCAACTATGGACCCATGGCTAAAACTCAAATTTTTAAAACTTTCGAAAATCAGAATTTGAACTTTCTCGAGTGAATTTAATGTATCAAAATGTCCTTTTTCCCCTAAATTTGGAATCGCCCTCATCAAATTTGTACACTTGAAAATATCATTTCTTGAATCAAAGTTGTCTCTTTTTTATTTAAAGTGTTCAACTATGGACCCATGGCTAAAACTCAAATTTTCAAAACTTTCGAAAATCAGAAATTGAACTTTCTCGAGTGAATTTAATGTATCAAAATGTCCTTTTTCCCTAAATTTGGAATCGCCCTCATCAAATTTGTACACTTGAAAATATCATTTATTGAATCAAAGTTGTCTCTTTTTTATTTAAAGTGTTCAACTATGGACCCATGGCTAAAACTCAAATTTTCAAAACTTTCGAAAATCAGAAATTGAACTTTCTCGAGTGAATTTAATGTATCAAAATGTCCTTTTTCCCCTAAATTTGGAATCGCCCTCATCAAATTTGTACACTTGAAAATATCATTTCTTGAATCAAAGTTGTCTCTTTTTTATTTAAAGTGTTCAACTATGGACCCATGGCTAAAACTCAAATTTTCAAAACTTTCGAAAATCAGAAATTGAACTTTCTCGAGTGAATTTAATGTATCAAAATGTCCTTTTTCCCCTAAATTTGGAATCGCCCTCATCAAATTTGTACACTTGAAAATATCATTTCTTGAATCAAAGTTGTCTCTTTTTTATTTAAAGTGTTCAACTATGGACCCATGGCTAAAACTCAAATTTTCAAAACTTTCGAAAATCAGAAATTGAACTTTCTCGAGTGAATTTAATGTATCAAAATGTCCTTTTTCCCCTAAATTTGGAATCGCCCTCATCAAATTTGTACACTTGAAAATATCATTTCTTGAATCAAAGTTGTCTCTTTTTTATTTAAAGTGTTCAACTATGGACCCATGGCTAAAACTCAAATTTTCAAAACTTTCGAAAATCAGAAATTGAACTTTCTCGAGTGAATTTAATGTATCAAAATGTCCTTTTCCCCTAAATTTGGAATCGCCCTCATCAAATTTGTACACTTGAAAATATCATTTATTGAATCAAAGTTGTCTCTTTTTTATTTAAAGTGTTCAACTATGGACCCATGGCTAAAACTCAAATTTTTAAAACTTTCGAAAATCAGAAATTGAACTTTCTCGAGTGAATTTAATGTATCAAAATGTCCTTTTTCCCTAAATTTGGAATCGCCCTCATCAAATTTGTACACTTGAAAATATCATTTCTTGAATCAAAGTTGTCTCTTTTTTATTTAAAGTGTTCAACTATGGACCCATGGCTAAAACTCAAATTTTCAAAACTTTCGAAAATCAGAAATTGAACTTTCTCGAGTGAATTTAATGTATCAAAATGTCCTTTTTCCCTAAATTTGGAATCGCCCTCATCAAATTTGTACACTTGAAAATATCATTTCTTGAATCAAAGTTGTCTCTTTTTTATTTAAAGTGTTCAACTATGGACCCATGGCTAAAACTCAAATTTTTAAAACTTTCGAAAATCAGAAATTGAACTTTCTCGAGTGAATTTAATGTATCAAAATGTCCTTTTTCCCCTAAATTTGGAATCGCCCTCATCAAATTTGTACACTTGAAAATATCATTTCTTGAATCAAAGTTGTCTCTTTTTTATTTAAAGTGTTCAACTATGGACCCATGGCTAAAACTCAAATTTTCAAAACTTTCGAAAATCAGAAATTGAACTTTCTCGAGTGAATTTAATGTATCAAAATGTCCTTTTTCCCCTAAATTTGGAATCGCCCTCATCAAATTTGTACACTTGAAAATATCATTTCTTGAATCAAAGTTGTCTCTTTTTTATTTAAAGTGTTCAACTATGGACCCATGGCTAAAACTCAAATTTTCAAAACTTTCGAAAATCAGAAATTGAACTTTCTCGAGTGAATTTAATGTATCAAAATGTCCTTTTTCCCCTAAATTTGGAATCGCCCTCATCAAATTTGTACACTTGAAAATATCATTTATTGAATCAAAGTTGTCTCTTTTTTATTTAAAGTGTTCAACTATGGACCCATGGCTAAAACTCAAATTTTCAAAACTTTCGAAAATCAGAAATTGAACTTTCTCGAGTGAATTTAATGTATCAAAATGTCCTTTTTCCCCTAAATTTGGAATCGCCCTCATCAAATTTGTACACTTGAAAATATCATTTCTTGAATCAAAGTTGTCTCTTTTTTATTTAAAGTGTTCAACTATGGACCCATGGCTAAAACTCAAATTTTCAAAACTTTCGAAAATCAGAAATTGAACTTTCTCGAGTGAATTTAATGTATCAAAATGTCCTTTTTCCCCTAAATTTGGAATCGCCCTCATCAAATTTGTACACTTGAAAATATCATTTATTGAATCAAAGTTGTCTCTTTTTTATTTAAAGTGTTCAACTATGGACCCATGGCTAAAACTCAAATTTTCAAAACTTTCGAAAATCAGAAATTGAACTTTCTCGAGTGAATTTAATGTATCAAAATGTCCTTTTTCCCCTAAATTTGGAATCGCCCTCATCAAATTTGTACACTTGAAAATATCATTTATTGAATCAAAGTTGTCTCTTTTTTATTTAAAGTGTTCAACTATGGACCCATGGCTAAAACTCAAATTTTCAAAACTTTCGAAAATCAGAAATTGAACTTTCTCGAGTGAATTTAATGTATCAAAATGTCCTTTTTCCCCTAAATTTGGAATCGCCCTCATCAAATTTGTACACTTGAAAATATCATTTATTGAATCAAAGTTGTCTCTTTTTTATTTAAAGTGTTCAACTATGGACCCATGGCTAAAACTCAAATTTTCAAAACTTTCGAAAATCAGAAATTGAACTTTCTCGAGTGAATTTAATGTATCAAAATGTCCTTTTTCCCTAAATTTGGAATCGCCCTCATCAAATTTGTACACTTGAAAATATCATTTATTGAATCAAAGTTGTCTCTTTTTTATTTAAAGTGTTCAACTATGGACCCATGGCTAAAACTCAAATTTTCAAAACTTTCGAAAATCAGAAATTGAACTTTCTCGAGTGAATTTAATGTATCAAAATGTCCTTTTTCCCCTAAATTTGGAATCGCCCTCATCAAATTTGTACACTTGAAAATATCATTTCTTGAATCAAAGTTGTCTCTTTTTTATTTAAAGTGTTCAACTATGGACCCATGGCTAAAACTCAAATTTTCAAAACTTTCGAAAATCAGAAATTGAACTTTCTCGAGTGAATTTAATGTATCAAAATGTCCTTTTTCCCCTAAATTTGGAATCGCCCTCATCAAATTTGTACACTTGAAAATATCATTTATTGAATCAAAGTTGTCTCTTTTTTATTTAAAGTGTTCAACTATGGACCCATGGCTAAAACTCAAATTTTCAAAACTTTCGAAAATCAGAAATTGAACTTTCTCGAGTGAATTTAATGTATCAAAATGTCCTTTTTCCCCTAAATTTGGAATCGCCCTCATCAAATTTGTACACTTGAAAATATCATTTCTTGAATCAAAGTTGTCTCTTTTTTATTTAAAGTGTTCAACTATGGACCCATGGCTAAAACTCAAATTTTCAAAACTTTCGAAAATCAGAATTGAACTTTCTCGAGTGAATTTAATGTATCAAAATGTCCTTTTTCCCCTAAATTTGGAATCGCCCTCATCAAATTTGTACACTTGAAAATATCATTTATTGAATCAAAGTTGTCTCTTTTTTATTTAAAGTGTTCAACTATGGACCCATGGCTAAAACTCAAATTTTCAAAACTTTCGAAAATCAGAATTTGAACTTTCTCGAGTGAATTTAATGTATCAAAATGTCCTTTTTCCCCTAAATTTGGAATCGCCCTCATCAAATTTGTACACTTGAAAATATCATTTATTGAATCAAAGTTGTCTCTTTTTTATTTAAAGTGTTCAACTATGGACCCATGGCTAAAACTCAAATTTTCAAAACTTTCGAAAATCAGAAATTGAACTTTCTCGAGTGAATTTAATGTATCAAAATGTCCTTTTTCCCCTAAATTTGGAATCGCCCTCATCAAATTTGTACACTTGAAAATATCATTTATTGAATCAAAGTTGTCTCTTTTTTATTTAAAGTGTTCAACTATGGACCCATGGCTAAAACTCAAATTTTCAAAACTTTCGAAAATCAGAAATTGAACTTTCTCGAGTGAATTTAATGTATCAAAATGTCCTTTTTCCCCTAAATTTGGAATCGCCCTCATCAAATTTGTACACTTGAAAATATCATTTATTTGAATCAAAGTTGTCTCTTTTTTATTTAAAGTGTTCAACTATGGACCCATGGCTAAAACTCAAATTTTCAAAACTTTCGAAAATCAGAAATTGAACTTTCTCGAGTGAATTTAATGTATCAAAATGTCCTTTTTCCCCTAAATTTGGAATCGCCCTCATCAAATTTGTACACTTGAAAATATCATTTATTGAATCAAAGTTGTCTCTTTTTTATTTAAAGTGTTCAACTATGGACCCATGGCTAAAACTCAAATTTTCAAAACTTTCGAAAATCAGAAATTGAACTTTCTCGAGTGAATTTAATGTATCAAAATGTCCTTTTTCCCCTAAATTTGGAATCGCCCTCATCAAATTTGTACACTTGAAAATATCATTTATTGAATCAAAGTTGTCTCTTTTTTATTTAAAGTGTTCAACTATGGACCCATGGCTAAAACTCAAATTTTCAAAACTTTCGAAAATCAGAAATTGAACTTTCTCGAGTGAATTTAATGTATCAAAATGTCCTTTTTCCCCTAAATTTGGAATCGCCCTCATCAAATTTGTACACTTGAAAATATCATTTATTGAATCAAAGTTGTCTCTTTTTTATTTAAAGTGTTCAACTATGGACCCATGGCTAAAACTCAAATTTTCAAAACTTTCGAAAATCAGAATTGAACTTTCTCGAGTGAATTTAATGTATCAAAATGTCCTTTTTCCCCTAAATTTGGAATCGCCCTCATCAAATTTGTACACTTGAAAATATCATTTCTTGAATCAAAGTTGTCTCTTTTTTATTTAAAGTGTTCAACTATGGACCCATGGCTAAAACTCAAATTTTCAAAACTTTCGAAAATCAGAAATTGAACTTTCTCGAGTGAATTTAATGTATCAAAATGTCCTTTTTCCCCTAAATTTGGAATCGCCCTCATCAAATTTGTACACTTGAAAATATCATTTATTGAATCAAAGTTGTCTCTTTTTTATTTAAAGTGTTCAACTATGGACCCATGGCTAAAACTCAAATTTTCAAAACTTTCGAAAATCAGAAATTGAACTTTCTCGAGTGAATTTAATGTATCAAAATGTCCTTTTTCCCCTAAATTTGGAATCGCCCTCATCAAATTTGTACACTTGAAAATATCATTTCTTGAATCAAAGTTGTCTCTTTTTTATTTAAAGTGTTCAACTATGGACCCATGGCTAAAACTCAAATTTTCAAAACTTTCGAAAATCAGAAATTGAACTTTCTCGAGTGAATTTAATGTATCAAAATGTCCTTTTTCCCTAAATTTGGAATCGCCCTCATCAAATTTGTACACTTGAAAATATCATTTATTGAATCAAAGTTGTCTCTTTTTTATTTAAAGTGTTCAACTATGGACCCATGGCTAAAACTCAAATTTTCAAAACTTTCGAAAATCAGAAATTGAACTTTCTCGAGTGAATTTAATGTATCAAAATGTCCTTTTTCCCCTAAATTTGGAATCGCCCTCATCAAATTTGTACACTTGAAAATATCATTTATTGAATCAAAGTTGTCTCTTTTTTATTTAAAGTGTTCAACTATGGACCCATGGCTAAAACTCAAATTTTCAAAACTTTCGAAAATCAGAAATTGAACTTTCTCGAGTGAATTTAATGTATCAAAATGTACTTTTTCCCTAAATTTGGAATCGCCCTCATCAAATTTGTAGACATGAAAATATCATTTCTTGAATCAAAGTTGTCTCTTTTTTATTTAAAGTGTTCAACTATGGACCCATGGCTAAAACTCAAATTTTCAAAACTTTCGAAAATCAGAAATTGAACTTTCTCGAGTGAATTTAATGTATCAAAATGTCCTTTTTCCCCTAAATTTGGAATCGCCCTCATCAAATTTGTACACTTGAAAATATCATTTATTGAATCAAAGTTGTCTCTTTTTTATTTAAAGTGTTCAACTATGGACCCATGGCTAAAACTCAAATTTTCAAAACTTTCGAAAATCAGAATTTGAACTTTCTCGAGTGAATTTAATGTATCAAAATGTCCTTTTTCCCCTAAATTTGGAATCGCCCTCATCAAATTTGTACACTTGAAAATATCATTTCTTGAATCAAAGTTGTCTCTTTTTTATTTAAAGTGTTCAACTATGGACCCATGGCTAAAACTCAAATTTTCAAAACTTTCGAAAATCAGAAATTGAACTTTCTCGAGTGAATTTAATGTATCAAAATGTCCTTTTTCCCCTAAATTTGGAATCGCCCTCATCAAATTTGTACACTTGAAAATATCATTTATTGAATCAAAGTTGTCTCTTTTTTATTTAAAGTGTTCAACTATGGACCCATGGCTAAAACTCAAATTTTCAAAACTTTCGAAAATCAGAAATTGAACTTTCTCGAGTGAATTTAATGTATCAAAATGTCCTTTTTCCCCTAAATTTGGAATCGCCCTCATCAAATTTGTACACTTGAAAATATCATTTATTGAATCAAAGATGTCTCTTTTTTATTTAAAGTGTTCAACTATGGACCCATGGCTAAAACTCAAATTTTCAAAACTTTCGAAAATCAGAAATTGAACTTTCTCGAGTGAATTTAATGTATCAAAATGTCCTTTTCCCCTAAATTTGGAATCGCCCTCATCAAATTTGTACACTTGAAAATATCATTTCTTGAATCAAAGTTGTCTCTTTTTTATTTAAAGTGTTCAACTATGGACCCATGGCTAAAACTCAAATTTTCAAAACTTTCGAAAATCAGAAATTGAACTTTCTCGAGTGAATTTAATGTATCAAAATGTCCTTTTTCCCCTAAATTTGGAATCGCCCTCATCAAATTTGTACACTTGAAAATATCATTTATTGAATCAAAGTTGTCTCTTTTTTATTTAAAGTGTTCAACTATGGACCCATGGCTAAAACTCAAATTTTCAAAACTTTCGAAAATCAGAAATTGAACTTTCTCGAGTGAATTTAATGTATCAAAATGTCCTTTTTCCCCTAAATTTGGAATCGCCCTCATCAAATTTGTACACTTGAAAATATCATTTATTGAATCAAAGTTGTCTCTTTTTTATTTAAAGTGTTCAACTATGGACCCATGGCTAAAACTCAAATTTTCAAAACTTTCGAAAATCAGAAATTGAACTTTCTCGAGTGAATTTAATGTATCAAAATGTCCTTTTTCCCCTAAATTTGGAATCGCCCTCATCAAATTTGTACACTTGAAAATATCATTTATTGAATCAAAGTTGTCTCTTTTTTATTTAAAGTGTTCAACTATGGACCCATGGCTAAAACTCAAATTTTCAAAACTTTCGAAAATCAGAAATTGAACTTTCTCGAGTGAATTTAATGTATCAAAATGTCCTTTTTCCCCTAAATTTGGAATCGCCCTCATCAAATTTGTACACTTGAAAATATCATTTATTGAATCAAAGTTGTCTCTTTTTTATTTAAAGTGTTCAACTATGGACCCATGGCTAAAACTCAAATTTTCAAAACTTTCGAAAATCAGAAATTGAACTTTCTCGAGTGAATTTAATGTATCAAAATGTCCTTTTTCCCCTAAATTTGGAATCGCCCTCATCAAATTTGTACACTTGAAAATATCATTTATTGAATCAAAGTTGTCTCTTTTTTATTTAAAGTGTTCAACTATGGACCCATGGCTAAAACTCAAATTTTCAAAACTTTCGAAAATCAGAAATTGAACTTTCTCGAGTGAATTTAATGTATCAAAATGTCCTTTTTCCCCTAAATTTGGAATCGCCCTCATCAAATTTGTACACTTGAAAATATCATTTATTGAATCAAAGTTGTCTCTTTTTTATTTAAAGTGTTCAACTATGGACCCATGGCTAAAACTCAAATTTTCAAAACTTTCGAAAATCAGAAATTGAACTTTCTCGAGTGAATTTAATGTATCAAAATGTCCTTTTTCCCCTAAATTTGGAATCGCCCTCATCAAATTTGTACACTTGAAAATATCATTTATTGAATCAAAGTTGTCTCTTTTTTATTTAAAGTGTTCAACTATGGACCCATGGCTAAAACTCAAATTTTCAAAACTTTCGAAAATCAGAAATTGAACTTTCTCGAGTGAATTTAATGTATCAAAATGTCCTTTTTCCCCTAAATTTGGAATCGCCCTCATCAAATTTGTACACTTGAAAATATCATTTCTTGAATCAAAGTTGTCTCTTTTTTATTTAAAGTGTTCAACTATGGACCCATGGCTAAAACTCAAATTTTCAAAACTTTCGAAAATCAGAAATTGAACTTTCTCGAGTGAATTTAATGTATCAAAATGTCCTTTTTCCCCTAAATTTGGAATCGCCCTCATCAAATTTGTACACTTGAAAATATCATTTATTGAATCAAAGTTGTCTCTTTTTTATTTAAAGTGTTCAACTATGGACCCATGGCTAAAACTCAAATTTTCAAAACTTTCGAAAATCAGAAATTGAACTTTCTCGAGTGAATTTAATGTATCAAAATGTCCTTTTTCCCCTAAATTTGGAATCGCCCTCATCAAATTTGTACACTTGAAAATATCATTTATTGAATCAAAGTTGTCTCTTTTTTATTTAAAGTGTTCAACTATGGACCCATGGCTAAAACTCAAATTTTCAAAACTTTCGAAAATCAGAAATTGAACTTTCTCGAGTGAATTTAATGTATCAAAATGTCCTTTTTCCCCTAAATTTGGAATCGCCCTCATCAAATTTGTACACTTGAAAATATCATTTATTGAATCAAAGTTGTCTCTTTTTTATTTAAAGTGTTCAACTATGGACCCATGGCTAAAACTCAAATTTTCAAAACTTTCGAAAATCAGAAATTGAACTTTCTCGAGTGAATTTAATGTATCAAAATGTCCTTTTTCCCCTAAATTTGGAATCGCCCTCATCAAATTTGTACACTTGAAAATATCATTTATTGAATCAAAGTTGTCTCTTTTTTATTTAAAGTGTTCAACTATGGACCCATGGCTAAAACTCAAATTTTCAAAACTTTCGAAAATCAGAAATTGAACTTTCTCGAGTGAATTTAATGTATCAAAATGTCCTTTTTCCCCTAAATTTGGAATCGCCCTCATCAAATTTGTACACTTGAAAATATCATTTATTGAATCAAAGTTGTCTCTTTTTTATTTAAAGTGTTCAACTATGGACCCATGGCTAAAACTCAAATTTTCAAAACTTTCGAAAATCAGAAATTGAACTTTCTCGAGTGAATTTAATGTATCAAAATGTCCTTTTTCCCCTAAATTTGGAATCGCCCTCATCAAATTTGTACACTTGAAAATATCATTTATTGAATCAAAGTTGTCTCTTTTTTATTTAAAGTGTTCAACTATGGACCCATGGCTAAAACTCAAATTTTCAAAACTTTCGAAAATCAGAAATTGAACTTTCTCGAGTGAATTTAATGTATCAAAATGTCCTTTTCCCCTAAATTTGGAATCGCCCTCATCAAATTTGTACACTTGAAAATATCATTTATTGAATCAAAGTTGTCTCTTTTTTATTTAAAGTGTTCAACTATGGACCCATGGCTAAAACTCAAATTTTCAAAACTTTCGAAAATCAGAAATTGAACTTTCTCGAGTGAATTTAATGTATCAAAATGTCCTTTTTCCCCTAAATTTGGAATCGCCCTCATCAAATTTGTACACTTGAAAATATCATTTCTTGAATCAAAGTTGTCTCTTTTTTATTTAAAGTGTTCAACTATGGACCCATGGCTAAAACTCAAATTTTCAAAACTTTCGAAAATCAGAAATTGAACTTTCTCGAGTGAATTTAATGTATCAAAATGTCCTTTTTCCCCTAAATTTGGAATCGCCCTCATCAAATTTGTACACTTGAAAATATCATTTATTGAATCAAAGTTGTCTCTTTTTTATTTAAAGTGTTCAACTATGGACCCATGGCTAAAACTCAAATTTTCAAAACTTTCGAAAATCAGAAATTGAACTTTCTCGAGTGAATTTAATGTATCAAAATGTCCTTTTTCCCCTAAATTTGGAATCGCCCTCATCAAATTTGTACACTTGAAAATATCATTTATTGAATCAAAGTTGTCTCTTTTTTATTTAAAGTGTTCAACTATGGACCCATGGCTAAAACTCAAATTTTCAAAACTTTCGAAAATCAGAAATTGAACTTTCTCGAGTGAATTTAATGTATCAAAATGTCCTTTTTCCCCTAAATTTGGAATCGCCCTCATCAAATTTGTACACTTGAAAATATCATTTATTGAATCAAAGTTGTCTCTTTTTTATTTAAAGTGTTCAACTATGGACCCATGGCTAAAACTCAAATTTTCAAAACTTTCGAAAATCAGAAATTGAACTTTCTCGAGTGAATTTAATGTATCAAAATGTCCTTTTTCCCCTAAATTTGGAATCGCCCTCATCAAATTTGTACACTTGAAAATATCATTTCTTGAATCAAAGTTGTCTCTTTTTTATTTAAAGTGTTCAACTATGGACCCATGGCTAAAACTCAAATTTTCAAAACTTTCGAAAATCAGAAATTGAACTTTCTCGAGTGAATTTAATGTATCAAAATGTCCTTTTTCCCTAAATTTGGAATCGCCCTCATCAAATTTGTACACTTGAAAATATCATTTATTGAATCAAAGTTGTCTCTTTTTTATTTAAAGTGTTCAACTATGGACCCATGGCTAAAACTCAAATTTTCAAAACTTTCGAAAATCAGAAATTGAACTTTCTCGAGTGAATTTAATGTATCAAAATGTCCTTTTTCCCCTAAATTTGGAATCGCCCTCATCAAATTTGTACACTTGAAAATATCATTTATTGAATCAAAGTTGTCTCTTTTTTATTTAAAGTGTTCAACTATGGACCCATGGCTAAAACTCAAATTTTCAAAACTTTCGAAAATCAGAAATTGAACTTTCTCGAGTGAATTTAATGTATCAAAATGTCCTTTTTCCCTAAATTTGGAATCGCCCTCATCAAATTTGTACACTTGAAAATATCATTTATTGAATCAAAGTTGTCTCTTTTTTATTTAAAGTGTTCAACTATGGACCCATGGCTAAAACTCAAATTTTCAAAACTTTCGAAAATCAGAAATTGAACTTTCTCGAGTGAATTTAATGTATCAAAATGTCCTTTTTCCCCTAAATTTGGAATCGCCCTCATCAAATTTGTACACTTGAAAATATCATTTATTGAATCAAAGTTGTCTCTTTTTTATTTAAAGTGTTCAACTATGGACCCATGGCTAAAACTCAAATTTTCAAAACTTTCGAAAATCAGAAATTGAACTTTCTCGAGTGAATTTAATGTATCAAAATGTCCTTTTTCCCTAAATTTGGAATCGCCCTCATCAAATTTGTACACTTGAAAATATCATTTATTGAATCAAAGTTGTCTCTTTTTTATTTAAAGTGTTCAACTATGGACCCATGGCTAAAACTCAAATTTTCAAAACTTTCGAAAATCAGAAATTGAACTTTCTCGAGTGAATTTAATGTATCAAAATGTCCTTTTTCCCCTAAATTTGGAATCGCCCTCATCAAATTTGTACACTTGAAAATATCATTTATTGAATCAAAGTTGTCTCTTTTTTATTTAAAGTGTTCAACTATGGACCCATGGCTAAAACTCAAATTTTCAAAACTTTCGAAAATCAGAAATTGAACTTTCTCGAGTGAATTTAATGTATCAAAATGTCCTTTTTCCCCTAAATTTGGAATCGCCCTCATCAAATTTGTACACTTGAAAATATCATTTATTGAATCAAAGTTGTCTCTTTTTTATTTAAAGTGTTCAACTATGGACCCATGGCTAAAACTCAAATTTTCAAAACTTTCGAAAATCAGAAATTGAACTTTCTCGAGTGAATTTAATGTATCAAAATGTCCTTTTTCCCCTAAATTTGGAATCGCCCTCATCAAATTTGTACACTTGAAAATATCATTTCTTGAATCAAAGTTGTCTCTTTTTTATTTAAAGTGTTCAACTATGGACCCATGGCTAAAACTCAAATTTTCAAAACTTTCGAAAATCAGAAATTGAACTTTCTCGAGTGAATTTAATGTATCAAAATGTCCTTTTTCCCCTAAATTTGGAATCGCCCTCATCAAATTTGTACACTTGAAAATATCATTTATTGAATCAAAGTTGTCTCTTTTTTATTTAAAGTGTTCAACTATGGACCCATGGCTAAAACTCAAATTTTCAAAACTTTCGAAAATCAGAAATTGAACTTTCTCGAGTGAATTTAATGTATCAAAATGTCCTTTTTCCCCTAAATTTGGAATCGCCCTCATCAAATTTGTACACTTGAAAATATCATTTATTGAATCAAAGTTGTCTCTTTTTTATTTAAAGTGTTCAACTATGGACCCATGGCTAAAACTCAAATTTTCAAAACTTTCGAAAATCAGAAATTGAACTTTCTCGAGTGAATTTAATGTATCAAAATGTCCTTTTCCCCTAAATTTGGAATCGCCCTCATCAAATTTGTACACTTGAAAATATCATTTATTGAATCAAAGTTGTCTCTTTTTTATTTAAAGTGTTCAACTATGGACCCATGGCTAAAACTCAAATTTTCAAAACTTTCGAAAATCAGAAATTGAACTTTCTCGAGTGAATTTAATGTATCAAAATGTCCTTTTTCCCCTAAATTTGGAATCGCCCTCATCAAATTTGTACACTTGAAAATATCATTTATTGAATCAAAGTTGTCTCTTTTTTATTTAAAGTGTTCAACTATGGACCCATGGCTAAAACTCAAATTTTCAAAACTTTCGAAAATCAGAAATTGAACTTTCTCGAGTGAATTTAATGTATCAAAATGTCCTTTTTCCCCTAAATTTGGAATCGCCCTCATCAAATTTGTACACTTGAAAATATCATTTATTGAATCAAAGTTGTCTCTTTTTTATTTAAAGTGTTCAACTATGGACCCATGGCTAAAACTCAAATTTTCAAAACTTTCGAAAATCAGAAATTGAACTTTCTCGAGTGAATTTAATGTATCAAAATGTCCTTTTTCCCCTAAATTTGGAATCGCCCTCATCAAATTTGTACACTTGAAAATATCATTTATTGAATCAAAGTTGTCTCTTTTTTATTTAAAGTGTTCAACTATGGACCCATGGCTAAAACTCAAATTTTCAAAACTTTCGAAAATCAGAAATTGAACTTTCTCGAGTGAATTTAATGTATCAAAATGTCCTTTTTCCCCTAAATTTGGAATCGCCCTCATCAAATTTGTACACTTGAAAATATCATTTATTGAATCAAAGTTGTCTCTTTTTTATTTAAAGTGTTCAACTATGGACCCATGGCTAAAACTCAAATTTTCAAAACTTTCGAAAATCAGAAATTGAACTTTCTCGAGTGAATTTAATGTATCAAAATGTCCTTTTTCCCCTAAATTTGGAATCGCCCTCATCAAATTTGTACACTTGAAAATATCATTTATTGAATCAAAGTTGTCTCTTTTTTATTTAAAGTGTTCAACTATGGACCCATGGCTAAAACTCAAATTTTCAAAACTTTCGAAAATCAGAAATTGAACTTTCTCGAGTGAATTTAATGTATCAAAATGTCCTTTTTCCCCTAAATTTGGAATCGCCCTCATCAAATTTGTACACTTGAAAATATCATTTATTGAATCAAAGTTGTCTCTTTTTTATTTAAAGTGTTCAACTATGGACCCATGGCTAAAACTCAAATTTTCAAAACTTTCGAAAATCAGAAATTGAACTTTCTCGAGTGAATTTAATGTATCAAAATGTCCTTTTTCCCCTAAATTTGGAATCGCCCTCATCAAATTTGTACACTTGAAAATATCATTTATTGAATCAAAGTTGTCTCTTTTTTATTTAAAGTGTTCAACTATGGACCCATGGCTAAAACTCAAATTTTCAAAACTTTCGAAAATCAGAAATTGAACTTTCTCGAGTGAATTTAATGTATCAAAATGTCCTTTTTCCCTAAATTTGGAATCGCCCTCATCAAATTTGTACACTTGAAAATATCATTTCTTGAATCAAAGTTGTCTCTTTTTTATTTAAAGTGTTCAACTATGGACCCATGGCTAAAACTCAAATTTTCAAAACTTTCGAAAATCAGAAATTGAACTTTCTCGAGTGAATTTAATGTATCAAAATGTCCTTTTTCCCCTAAATTTGGAATCGCCCTCATCAAATTTGTACACTTGAAAATATCATTTATTGAATCAAAGTTGTCTCTTTTTTATTTAAAGTGTTCAACTATGGACCCATGGCTAAAACTCAAATTTTCAAAACTTTCGAAAATCAGAAATTGAACTTTCTCGAGTGAATTTAATGTATCAAAATGTCCTTTTTCCCCTAAATTTGGAATCGCCCTCATCAAATTTGTACACTTGAAAATATCATTTATTGAATCAAAGTTGTCTCTTTTTTATTTAAAGTGTTCAACTATGGACCCATGGCTAAAACTCAAATTTTCAAAACTTTCGAAAATCAGAAATTGAACTTTCTCGAGTGAATTTAATGTATCAAAATGTCCTTTTTCCCCTAAATTTGGAATCGCCCTCATCAAATTTGTACACTTGAAAATATCATTTCTTGAATCAAAGTTGTCTCTTTTTTATTTAAAGTGTTCAACTATGGACCCATGGCTAAAACTCAAATTTTCAAAACTTTCGAAAATCAGAAATTGAACTTTCTCGAGTGAATTTAATGTATCAAAATGTCCTTTTTCCCCTAAATTTGGAATCGCCCTCATCAAATTTGTACACTTGAAAATATCATTTATTGAATCAAAGTTGTCTCTTTTTTATTTAAAGTGTTCAACTATGGACCCATGGCTAAAACTCAAATTTTCAAAACTTTCGAAAATCAGAAATTGAACTTTCTCGAGTGAATTTAATGTATCAAAATGTCCTTTTTCCCCTAAATTTGGAATCGCCCTCATCAAATTTGTACACTTGAAAATATCATTTATTGAATCAAAGTTGTCTCTTTTTTATTTAAAGTGTTCAACTATGGACCCATGGCTAAAACTCAAATTTTCAAAACTTTCGAAAATCAGAAATTGAACTTTCTCGAGTGAATTTAATGTATCAAAATGTCCTTTTTCCCCTAAATTTGGAATCGCCCTCATCAAATTTGTACACTTGAAAATATCATTTATTGAATCAAAGTTGTCTCTTTTTTATTTAAAGTGTTCAACTATGGACCCATGGCTAAAACTCAAATTTTCAAAACTTTCGAAAATCAGAAATTGAACTTTCTCGAGTGAATTTAATGTATCAAAATGTCCTTTTTCCCCTAAATTTGGAATCGCCCTCATCAAATTTGTACACTTGAAAATATCATTTATTGAATCAAAGTTGTCTCTTTTTTATTTAAAGTGTTCAACTATGGACCCATGGCTAAAACTCAAATTTTCAAAACTTTCGAAAATCAGAATTTGAACTTTCTCGAGTGAATTTAATGTATCAAAATGTCCTTTTTCCCCTAAATTTGGAATCGCCCTCATCAAATTTGTACACTTGAAAATATCATTTATTGAATCAAAGTTGTCTCTTTTTTATTTAAAGTGTTCAACTATGGACCCATGGCTAAAACTCAAATTTTCAAAACTTTCGAAAATCAGAAATTGAACTTTCTCGAGTGAATTTAATGTATCAAAATGTCCTTTTTCCCCTAAATTTGGAATCGCCCTCATCAAATTTGTACACTTGAAAATATCATTTATTGAATCAAAGTTGTCTCTTTTTTATTTAAAGTGTTCAACTATGGACCCATGGCTAAAACTCAAATTTTCAAAACTTTCGAAAATCAGAAATTGAACTTTCTCGAGTGAATTTAATGTATCAAAATGTCCTTTTTCCCCTAAATTTGGAATCGCCCTCATCAAATTTGTACACTTGAAAATATCATTTCTTGAATCAAAGTTGTCTCTTTTTTATTTAAAGTGTTCAACTATGGACCCATGGCTAAAACTCAAATTTTCAAAACTTTCGAAAATCAGAAATTGAACTTTCTCGAGTGAATTTAATGTATCAAAATGTCCTTTTTCCCTAAATTTGGAATCGCCCTCATCAAATTTGTACACTTGAAAATATCATTTATTGAATCAAAGTTGTCTCTTTTTTATTTAAAGTGTTCAACTATGGACCCATGGCTAAAACTCAAATTTTCAAAACTTTCGAAAATCAGAAATTGAACTTTCTCGAGTGAATTTAATGTATCAAAATGTCCTTTTTCCCCTAAATTTGGAATCGCCCTCATCAAATTTGTACACTTGAAAATATCATTTATTGAATCAAAGTTGTCTCTTTTTTATTTAAAGTGTTCAACTATGGACCCATGGCTAAAACTCAAATTTTCAAAACTTTCGAAAATCAGAAATTGAACTTTCTCGAGTGAATTTAATGTATCAAAATGTCCTTTTTCCCCTAAATTTGGAATCGCCCTCATCAAATTTGTACACTTGAAAATATCATTTATTGAATCAAAGTTGTCTCTTTTTTATTTAAAGTGTTCAACTATGGACCCATGGCTAAAACTCAAATTTTCAAAACTTTCGAAAATCAGAAATTGAACTTTCTCGAGTGAATTTAATGTATCAAAATGTCCTTTTTCCCCTAAATTTGGAATCGCCCTCATCAAATTTGTACACTTGAAAATATCATTTATTGAATCAAAGTTGTCTCTTTTTTATTTAAAGTGTTCAACTATGGACCCATGGCTAAAACTCAAATTTTCAAAACTTTCGAAAATCAGAAATTGAACTTTCTCGAGTGAATTTAATGTATCAAAATGTCCTTTTTCCCCTAAATTTGGAATCGCCCTCATCAAATTTGTACACTTGAAAATATCATTTATTGAATCAAAGTTGTCTCTTTTTTATTTAAAGTGTTCAACTATGGACCCATGGCTAAAACTCAAATTTTCAAAACTTTCGAAAATCAGAAATTGAACTTTCTCGAGTGAATTTAATGTATCAAAATGTCCTTTTTCCCCTAAATTTGGAATCGCCCTCATCAAATTTGTACACTTGAAAATATCATTTATTGAATCAAAGTTGTCTCTTTTTTATTTAAAGTGTTCAACTATGGACCCATGGCTAAAACTCAAATTTTCAAAACTTTCGAAAATCAGAAATTGAACTTTCTCGAGTGAATTTAATGTATCAAAATGTCCTTTTTCCCCTAAATTTGGAATCGCCCTCATCAAATTTGTACACTTGAAAATATCATTTCTTGAATCAAAGTTGTCTCTTTTTTATTTAAAGTGTTCAACTATGGACCCATGGCTAAAACTCAAATTTTCAAAACTTTCGAAAATCAGAAATTGAACTTTCTCGAGTGAATTTAATGTATCAAAATGTCCTTTTCCCCTAAATTTGGAATCGCCCTCATCAAATTTGTACACTTGAAAATATCATTTATTGAATCAAAGTTGTCTCTTTTTTATTTAAAGTGTTCAACTATGGACCCATGGCTAAAACTCAAATTTTCAAAACTTTCGAAAATCAGAAATTGAACTTTCTCGAGTGAATTTAATGTATCAAAATGTCCTTTTTCCCCTAAATTTGGAATCGCCCTCATCAAATTTGTACACTTGAAAATATCATTTATTGAATCAAAGTTGTCTCTTTTTTATTTAAAGTGTTCAACTATGGACCCATGGCTAAAACTCAAATTTTCAAAACTTTCGAAAATCAGAAATTGAACTTTCTCGAGTGAATTTAATGTATCAAAATGTCCTTTTTCCCCTAAATTTGGAATCGCCCTCATCAAATTTGTACACTTGAAAATATCATTTCTTGAATCAAAGTTGTCTCTTTTTTATTTAAAGTGTTCAACTATGGACCCATGGCTAAAACTCAAATTTTCAAAACTTTCGAAAATCAGAAATTGAACTTTCTCGAGTGAATTTAATGTATCAAAATGTCCTTTTTCCCCTAAATTTGGAATCGCCCTCATCAAATTTGTACACTTGAAAATATCATTTATTGAATCAAAGTTGTCTCTTTTTTATTTAAAGTGTTCAACTATGGACCCATGGCTAAAACTCAAATTTTCAAAACTTTCGAAAATCAGAAATTGAACTTTCTCGAGTGAATTTAATGTATCAAAATGTCCTTTTTCCCCTAAATTTGGAATCGCCCTCATCAAATTTGTACACTTGAAAATATCATTTATTGAATCAAAGTTGTCTCTTTTTTATTTAAAGTGTTCAACTATGGACCCATGGCTAAAACTCAAATTTTCAAAACTTTCGAAAATCAGAAATTGAACTTTCTCGAGTGAATTTAATGTATCAAAATGTCCTTTTTCCCCTAAATTTGGAATCGCCCTCATCAAATTTGTACACTTGAAAATATCATTTATTGAATCAAAGTTGTCTCTTTTTTATTTAAAGTGTTCAACTATGGACCCATGGCTAAAACTCAAATTTTCAAAACTTTCGAAAATCAGAAATTGAACTTTCTCGAGTGAATTTAATGTATCAAAATGTCCTTTTTCCCCTAAATTTGGAATCGCCCTCATCAAATTTGTACACTTGAAAATATCATTTATTGAATCAAAGTTGTCTCTTTTTTATTTAAAGTGTTCAACTATGGACCCATGGCTAAAACTCAAATTTTCAAAACTTTCGAAAATCAGAAATTGAACTTTCTCGAGTGAATTTAATGTATCAAAATGTCCTTTTTCCCCTAAATTTGGAATCGCCCTCATCAAATTTGTACACTTGAAAATATCATTTCTTGAATCAAAGTTGTCTCTTTTTTATTTAAAGTGTTCAACTATGGACCCATGGCTAAAACTCAAATTTTCAAAACTTTCGAAAATCAGAAATTGAACTTTCTCGAGTGAATTTAATGTATCAAAATGTCCTTTTTCCCCTAAATTTGGAATCGCCCTCATCAAATTTGTACACTTGAAAATATCATTTATTGAATCAAAGTTGTCTCTTTTTTATTTAAAGTGTTCAACTATGGACCCATGGCTAAAACTCAAATTTTCAAAACTTTCGAAAATCAGAAATTGAACTTTCTCGAGTGAATTTAATGTATCAAAATGTCCTTTTTCCCCTAAATTTGGAATCGCCCTCATCAAATTTGTACACTTGAAAATATCATTTATTGAATCAAAGTTGTCTCTTTTTTATTTAAAGTGTTCAACTATGGACCCATGGCTAAAACTCAAATTTTCAAAACTTTCGAAAATCAGAAATTGAACTTTCTCGAGTGAATTTAATGTATCAAAATGTCCTTTTTCCCCTAAATTTGGAATCGCCCTCATCAAATTTGTACACTTGAAAATATCATTTATTGAATCAAAGTTGTCTCTTTTTTATTTAAAGTGTTCAACTATGGACCCATGGCTAAAACTCAAATTTTCAAAACTTTCGAAAATCAGAAATTGAACTTTCTCGAGTGAATTTAATGTATCAAAATGTCCTTTTTCCCCTAAATTTGGAATCGCCCTCATCAAATTTGTACACTTGAAAATATCATTTCTTGAATCAAAGTTGTCTCTTTTTTATTTAAAGTGTTCAACTATGGACCCATGGCTAAAACTCAAATTTTCAAAACTTTCGAAAATCAGAAATTGAACTTTCTCGAGTGAATTTAATGTATCAAAATGTCCTTTTTCCCCTAAATTTGGAATCGCCCTCATCAAATTTGTACACTTGAAAATATCATTTATTGAATCAAAGTTGTCTCTTTTTTATTTAAAGTGTTCAACTATGGACCCATGGCTAAAACTCAAATTTTCAAAACTTTCGAAAATCAGAAATTGAACTTTCTCGAGTGAATTTAATGTATCAAAATGTCCTTTTTCCCCTAAATTTGGAATCGCCCTCATCAAATTTGTACACTTGAAAATATCATTTCTTGAATCAAAGTTGTCTCTTTTTTATTTAAAGTGTTCAACTATGGACCCATGGCTAAAACTCAAATTTTCAAAACTTTCGAAAATCAGAAATTGAACTTTCTCGAGTGAATTTAATGTATCAAAATGTCCTTTTTCCCCTAAATTTGGAATCGCCCTCATCAAATTTGTACACTTGAAAATATCATTTATTGAATCAAAGTTGTCTCTTTTTTATTTAAAGTGTTCAACTATGGACCCATGGCTAAAACTCAAATTTTCAAAACTTTCGAAAATCAGAAATTGAACTTTCTCGAGTGAATTTAATGTATCAAAATGTCCTTTTTCCCCTAAATTTGGAATCGCCCTCATCAAATTTGTACACTTGAAAATATCATTTCTTGAATCAAAGTTGTCTCTTTTTTATTTAAAGTGTTCAACTATGGACCCATGGCTAAAACTCAAATTTTCAAAACTTTCGAAAATCAGAAATTGAACTTTCTCGAGTGAATTTAATGTATCAAAATGTCCTTTTTCCCTAAATTTGGAATCGCCCTCATCAAATTTGTACACTTGAAAATATCATTTCTTGAATCAAAGTTGTCTCTTTTTTATTTAAAGTGTTCAACTATGGACCCATGGCTAAAACTCAAATTTTCAAAACTTTCGAAAATCAGAAATTGAACTTTCTCGAGTGAATTTAATGTATCAAAATGTCCTTTTTCCCCTAAATTTGGAATCGCCCTCATCAAATTTGTACACTTGAAAATATCATTTCTTGAATCAAAGTTGTCTCTTTTTTATTTAAAGTGTTCAACTATGGACCCATGGCTAAAACTCAAATTTTCAAAACTTTCGAAAATCAGAAATTGAACTTTCTCGAGTGAATTTAATGTATCAAAATGTCCTTTTTCCCCTAAATTTGGAATCGCCCTCATCAAATTTGTACACTTGAAAATATCATTTATTGAATCAAAGTTGTCTCTTTTTTATTTAAAGTGTTCAACTATGGACCCATGGCTAAAACTCAAATTTTCAAAACTTTCGAAAATCAGAAATTGAACTTTCTCGAGTGAATTTAATGTATCAAAATGTCCTTTTTCCCCTAAATTTGGAATCGCCCTCATCAAATTTGTACACTTGAAAATATCATTTATTGAATCAAAGTTGTCTCTTTTTTATTTAAAGTGTTCAACTATGGACCCATGGCTAAAACTCAAATTTTCAAAACTTTCGAAAATCAGAAATTGAACTTTCTCGAGTGAATTTAATGTATCAAAATGTCCTTTTTCCCCTAAATTTGGAATCGCCCTCATCAAATTTGTACACTTGAAAATATCATTTCTTGAATCAAAGTTGTCTCTTTTTTATTTAAAGTGTTCAACTATGGACCCATGGCTAAAACTCAAATTTTCAAAACTTTCGAAAATCAGAAATTGAACTTTCTCGAGTGAATTTAATGTATCAAAATGTCCTTTTTCCCCTAAATTTGGAATCGCCCTCATCAAATTTGTACACTTGAAAATATCATTTATTGAATCAAAGTTGTCTCTTTTTTATTTAAAGTGTTCAACTATGGACCCATGGCTAAAACTCAAATTTTCAAAACTTTCGAAAATCAGAAATTGAACTTTCTCGAGTGAATTTAATGTATCAAAATGTCCTTTTTCCCCTAAATTTGGAATCGCCCTCATCAAATTTGTACACTTGAAAATATCATTTCTTGAATCAAAGTTGTCTCTTTTTTATTTAAAGTGTTCAACTATGGACCCATGGCTAAAACTCAAATTTTCAAAACTTTCGAAAATCAGAAATTGAACTTTCTCGAGTGAATTTAATGTATCAAAATGTCCTTTTTCCCCTAAATTTGGAATCGCCCTCATCAAATTTGTACACTTGAAAATATCATTTATTGAATCAAAGTTGTCTCTTTTTTATTTAAAGTGTTCAACTATGGACCCATGGCTAAAACTCAAATTTTCAAAACTTTCGAAAATCAGAAATTGAACTTTCTCGAGTGAATTTAATGTATCAAAATGTCCTTTTTCCCCTAAATTTGGAATCGCCCTCATCAAATTTGTACACTTGAAAATATCATTTCTTGAATCAAAGTTGTCTCTTTTTTATTTAAAGTGTTCAACTATGGACCCATGGCTAAAACTCAAATTTTCAAAACTTTCGAAAATCAGAAATTGAACTTTCTCGAGTGAATTTAATGTATCAAAATGTCCTTTTTCCCCTAAATTTGGAATCGCCCTCATCAAATTTGTACACTTGAAAATATCATTTATTGAATCAAAGTTGTCTCTTTTTTATTTAAAGTGTTCAACTATGGACCCATGGCTAAAACTCAAATTTTCAAAACTTTCGAAAATCAGAAATTGAACTTTCTCGAGTGAATTTAATGTATCAAAATGTCCTTTTTCCCCTAAATTTGGAATCGCCCTCATCAAATTTGTACACTTGAAAATATCATTTATTGAATCAAAGTTGTCTCTTTTTTATTTAAAGTGTTCAACTATGGACCCATGGCTAAAACTCAAATTTTCAAAACTTTCGAAAATCAGAAATTGAACTTTCTCGAGTGAATTTAATGTATCAAAATGTCCTTTTTCCCCTAAATTTGGAATCGCCCTCATCAAATTTGTACACTTGAAAATATCATTTCTTGAATCAAAGTTGTCTCTTTTTTATTTAAAGTGTTCAACTATGGACCCATGGCTAAAACTCAAATTTTCAAAACTTTCGAAAATCAGAAATTGAACTTTCTCGAGTGAATTTAATGTATCAAAATGTCCTTTTTCCCCTAAATTTGGAATCGCCCTCATCAAATTTGTACACTTGAAAATATCATTTATTGAATCAAAGTTGTCTCTTTTTTATTTAAAGTGTTCAACTATGGACCCATGGCTAAAACTCAAATTTTCAAAACTTTCGAAAATCAGAAATTGAACTTTCTCGAGTGAATTTAATGTATCAAAATGTCCTTTTTCCCCTAAATTTGGAATCGCCCTCATCAAATTTGTACACTTGAAAATATCATTTATTGAATCAAAGTTGTCTCTTTTTTATTTAAAGTGTTCAACTATGGACCCATGGCTAAAACTCAAATTTTCAAAACTTTCGAAAATCAGAATTTGAACTTTCTCGAGTGAATTTAATGTATCAAAATGTCCTTTTTCCCCTAAATTTGGAATCGCCCTCATCAAATTTGTACACTTGAAAATATCATTTCTTGAATCAAAGTTGTCTCTTTTTTATTTAAAGTGTTCAACTATGGACCCATGGCTAAAACTCAAATTTTCAAAACTTTCGAAAATCAGAAATTGAACTTTCTCGAGTGAATTTAATGTATCAAAATGTCCTTTTCCCCTAAATTTGGAATCGCCCTCATCAAATTTGTACACTTGAAAATATCATTTATTGAATCAAAGTTGTCTCTTTTTTATTTAAAGTGTTCAACTATGGACCCATGGCTAAAACTCAAATTTTCAAAACTTTCGAAAATCAGAAATTGAACTTTCTCGAGTGAATTTAATGTATCAAAATGTCCTTTTTCCCCTAAATTTGGAATCGCCCTCATCAAATTTGTACACTTGAAAATATCATTTATTGAATCAAAGTTGTCTCTTTTTTATTTAAAGTGTTCAACTATGGACCCATGGCTAAAACTCAAATTTTCAAAACTTTCGAAAATCAGAAATTGAACTTTCTCGAGTGAATTTAATGTATCAAAATGTCCTTTTTCCCCTAAATTTGGAATCGCCCTCATCAAATTTGTACACTTGAAAATATCATTTCTTGAATCAAAGTTGTCTCTTTTTTATTTAAAGTGTTCAACTATGGACCCATGGCTAAAACTCAAATTTTCAAAACTTTCGAAAATCAGAAATTGAACTTTCTCGAGTGAATTTAATGTATCAAAATGTCCTTTTTCCCTAAATTTGGAATCGCCCTCATCAAATTTGTACACTTGAAAATATCATTTATTGAATCAAAGTTGTCTCTTTTTTATTTAAAGTGTTCAACTATGGACCCATGGCTAAAACTCAAATTTTCAAAACTTTCGAAAATCAGAAATTGAACTTTCTCGAGTGAATTTAATGTATCAAAATGTCCTTTTTCCCCTAAATTTGGAATCGCCCTCATCAAATTTGTACACTTGAAAATATCATTTATTGAATCAAAGTTGTCTCTTTTTTATTTAAAGTGTTCAACTATGGACCCATGGCTAAAACTCAAATTTTCAAAACTTTCGAAAATCAGAAATTGAACTTTCTCGAGTGAATTTAATGTATCAAAATGTCCTTTTTCCCCTAAATTTGGAATCGCCCTCATCAAATTTGTACACTTGAAAATATCATTTATTGAATCAAAGTTGTCTCTTTTTTATTTAAAGTGTTCAACTATGGACCCATGGCTAAAACTCAAATTTTCAAAACTTTCGAAAATCAGAAATTGAACTTTCTCGAGTGAATTTAATGTATCAAAATGTCCTTTTTCCCCTAAATTTGGAATCGCCCTCATCAAATTTGTACACTTGAAAATATCATTTATTGAATCAAAGTTGTCTCTTTTTTATTTAAAGTGTTCAACTATGGACCCATGGCTAAAACTCAAATTTTCAAAACTTTCGAAAATCAGAAATTGAACTTTCTCGAGTGAATTTAATGTATCAAAATGTCCTTTTTCCCCTAAATTTGGAATCGCCCTCATCAAATTTGTACACTTGAAAATATCATTTATTGAATCAAAGTTGTCTCTTTTTTATTTAAAGTGTTCAACTATGGACCCATGGCTAAAACTCAAATTTTCAAAACTTTCGAAAATCAGAAATTGAACTTTCTCGAGTGAATTTAATGTATCAAAATGTCCTTTTTCCCTAAATTTGGAATCGCCCTCATCAAATTTGTACACTTGAAAATATCATTTATTGAATCAAAGTTGTCTCTTTTTTATTTAAAGTGTTCAACTATGGACCCATGGCTAAAACTCAAATTTTCAAAACTTTCGAAAATCAGAAATTGAACTTTCTCGAGTGAATTTAATGTATCAAAATGTCCTTTTTCCCCTAAATTTGGAATCGCCCTCATCAAATTTGTACACTTGAAAATATCATTTATTGAATCAAAGTTGTCTCTTTTTTATTTAAAGTGTTCAACTATGGACCCATGGCTAAAACTCAAATTTTCAAAACTTTCGAAAATCAGAAATTGAACTTTCTCGAGTGAATTTAATGTATCAAAATGTCCTTTTTCCCCTAAATTTGGAATCGCCCTCATCAAATTTGTACACTTGAAAATATCATTTATTGAATCAAAGTTGTCTCTTTTTTATTTAAAGTGTTCAACTATGGACCCATGGCTAAAACTCAAATTTTCAAAACTTTCGAAAATCAGAAATTGAACTTTCTCGAGTGAATTTAATGTATCAAAATGTCCTTTTTCCCCTAAATTTGGAATCGCCCTCATCAAATTTGTACACTTGAAAATATCATTTATTGAATCAAAGTTGTCTCTTTTTTATTTAAAGTGTTCAACTATGGACCCATGGCTAAAACTCAAATTTTCAAAACTTTCGAAAATCAGAAATTGAACTTTCTCGAGTGAATTTAATGTATCAAAATGTCCTTTTCCCCTAAATTTGGAATCGCCCTCATCAAATTTGTACACTTGAAAATATCATTTATTGAATCAAAGTTGTCTCTTTTTTATTTAAAGTGTTCAACTATGGACCCATGGCTAAAACTCAAATTTTCAAAACTTTCGAAAATCAGAAATTGAACTTTCTCGAGTGAATTTAATGTATCAAAATGTCCTTTTTCCCCTAAATTTGGAATCGCCCTCATCAAATTTGTACACTTGAAAATATCATTTATTGAATCAAAGTTGTCTCTTTTTTATTTAAAGTGTTCAACTATGGACCCATGGCTAAAACTCAAATTTTCAAAACTTTCGAAAATCAGAAATTGAACTTTCTCGAGTGAATTTAATGTATCAAAATGTCCTTTTTCCCCTAAATTTGGAATCGCCCTCATCAAATTTGTACACTTGAAAATATCATTTATTGAATCAAAGTTGTCTCTTTTTTATTTAAAGTGTTCAACTATGGACCCATGGCTAAAACTCAAATTTTCAAAACTTTCGAAAATCAGAAATTGAACTTTCTCGAGTGAATTTAATGTATCAAAATGTCCTTTTTCCCCTAAATTTGGAATCGCCCTCATCAAATTTGTACACTTGAAAATATCATTTATTGAATCAAAGTTGTCTCTTTTTTATTTAAAGTGTTCAACTATGGACCCATGGCTAAAACTCAAATTTTCAAAACTTTCGAAAATCAGAAATTGAACTTTCTCGAGTGAATTTAATGTATCAAAATGTCCTTTTTCCCCTAAATTTGGAATCGCCCTCATCAAATTTGTACACTTGAAAATATCATTTATTGAATCAAAGTTGTCTCTTTTTTATTTAAAGTGTTCAACTATGGACCCATGGCTAAAACTCAAATTTTCAAAACTTTCGAAAATCAGAAATTGAACTTTCTCGAGTGAATTTAATGTATCAAAATGTCCTTTTTCCCCTAAATTTGGAATCGCCCTCATCAAATTTGTACACTTGAAAATATCATTTATTGAATCAAAGTTGTCTCTTTTTTATTTAAAGTGTTCAACTATGGACCCATGGCTAAAACTCAAATTTTCAAAACTTTCGAAAATCAGAAATTGAACTTTCTCGAGTGAATTTAATGTATCAAAATGTCCTTTTTCCCCTAAATTTGGAATCGCCCTCATCAAATTTGTACACTTGAAAATATCATTTATTGAATCAAAGTTGTCTCTTTTTTATTTAAAGTGTTCAACTATGGACCCATGGCTAAAACTCAAATTTTCAAAACTTTCGAAAATCAGAAATTGAACTTTCTCGAGTGAATTTAATGTATCAAAATGTCCTTTTTCCCCTAAATTTGGAATCGCCCTCATCAAATTTGTACACTTGAAAATATCATTTATTGAATCAAAGTTGTCTCTTTTTTATTTAAAGTGTTCAACTATGGACCCATGGCTAAAACTCAAATTTTCAAAACTTTCGAAAATCAGAAATTGAACTTTCTCGAGTGAATTTAATGTATCAAAATGTCCTTTTTCCCCTAAATTTGGAATCGCCCTCATCAAATTTGTACACTTGAAAATATCATTTCTTGAATCAAAGTTGTCTCTTTTTTATTTAAAGTGTTCAACTATGGACCCATGGCTAAAACTCAAATTTTCAAAACTTTCGAAAATCAGAAATTGAACTTTCTCGAGTGAATTTAATGTATCAAAATGTCCTTTTTCCCCTAAATTTGGAATCGCCCTCATCAAATTTGTACACTTGAAAATATCATTTATTGAATCAAAGTTGTCTCTTTTTTATTTAAAGTGTTCAACTATGGACCCATGGCTAAAACTCAAATTTTCAAAACTTTCGAAAATCAGAAATTGAACTTTCTCGAGTGAATTTAATGTATCAAAATGTCCTTTTTCCCTAAATTTGGAATCGCCCTCATCAAATTTGTACACTTGAAAATATCATTTCTTGAATCAAAGTTGTCTCTTTTTTATTTAAAGTGTTCAACTATGGACCCATGGCTAAAACTCAAATTTTCAAAACTTTCGAAAATCAGAAATTGAACTTTCTCGAGTGAATTTAATGTATCAAAATGTCCTTTTTCCCCTAAATTTGGAATCGCCCTCATCAAATTTGTACACTTGAAAATATCATTTCTTGAATCAAAGTTGTCTCTTTTTTATTTAAAGTGTTCAACTATGGACCCATGGCTAAAACTCAAATTTTCAAAACTTTCGAAAATCAGAAATTGAACTTTCTCGAGTGAATTTAATGTATCAAAATGTCCTTTTTCCCCTAAATTTGGAATCGCCCTCATCAAATTTGTACACTTGAAAATATCATTTATTGAATCAAAGTTGTCTCTTTTTTATTTAAAGTGTTCAACTATGGACCCATGGCTAAAACTCAAATTTTCAAAACTTTCGAAAATCAGAAATTGAACTTTCTCGAGTGAATTTAATGTATCAAAATGTCCTTTTCCCCTAAATTTGGAATCGCCCTCATCAAATTTGTACACTTGAAAATATCATTTATTGAATCAAAGTTGTCTCTTTTTTATTTAAAGTGTTCAACTATGGACCCATGGCTAAAACTCAAATTTTCAAAACTTTCGAAAATCAGAAATTGAACTTTCTCGAGTGAATTTAATGTATCAAAATGTCCTTTTTCCCCTAAATTTGGAATCGCCCTCATCAAATTTGTACACTTGAAAATATCATTTCTTGAATCAAAGTTGTCTCTTTTTTATTTAAAGTGTTCAACTATGGACCCATGGCTAAAACTCAAATTTTCAAAACTTTCGAAAATCAGAAATTGAACTTTCTCGAGTGAATTTAATGTATCAAAATGTCCTTTTTCCCCTAAATTTGGAATCGCCCTCATCAAATTTGTACACTTGAAAATATCATTTATTGAATCAAAGTTGTCTCTTTTTTATTTAAAGTGTTCAACTATGGACCCATGGCTAAAACTCAAATTTTCAAAACTTTCGAAAATCAGAAATTGAACTTTCTCGAGTGAATTTAATGTATCAAAATGTCCTTTTTCCCCTAAATTTGGAATCGCCCTCATCAAATTTGTACACTTGAAAATATCATTTATTGAATCAAAGTTGTCTCTTTTTTATTTAAAGTGTTCAACTATGGACCCATGGCTAAAACTCAAATTTTCAAAACTTTCGAAAATCAGAAATTGAACTTTCTCGAGTGAATTTAATGTATCAAAATGTCCTTTTTCCCCTAAATTTGGAATCGCCCTCATCAAATTTGTACACTTGAAAATATCATTTCTTGAATCAAAGTTGTCTCTTTTTTATTTAAAGTGTTCAACTATGGACCCATGGCTAAAACTCAAATTTTCAAAACTTTCGAAAATCAGAAATTGAACTTTCTCGAGTGAATTTAATGTATCAAAATGTCCTTTTTCCCCTAAATTTGGAATCGCCCTCATCAAATTTGTACACTTGAAAATATCATTTATTGAATCAAAGTTGTCTCTTTTTTATTTAAAGTGTTCAACTATGGACCCATGGCTAAAACTCAAATTTTTAAAACTTTCGAAAATCAGAAATTGAACTTTCTCGAGTGAATTTAATGTATCAAAATGTCCTTTTTCCCCTAAATTTGGAATCGCCCTCATCAAATTTGTACACTTGAAAATATCATTTATTGAATCAAAGTTGTCTCTTTTTTATTTAAAGTGTTCAACTATGGACCCATGGCTAAAACTCAAATTTTCAAAACTTTCGAAAATCAGAAATTGAACTTTCTCGAGTGAATTTAATGTATCAAAATGTCCTTTTCCCCTAAATTTGGAATCGCCCTCATCAAATTTGTACACTTGAAAATATCATTTATTGAATCAAAGTTGTCTCTTTTTTATTTAAAGTGTTCAACTATGGACCCATGGCTAAAACTCAAATTTTCAAAACTTTCGAAAATCAGAAATTGAACTTTCTCGAGTGAATTTAATGTATCAAAATGTCCTTTTTCCCCTAAATTTGGAATCGCCCTCATCAAATTTGTACACTTGAAAATATCATTTATTGAATCAAAGTTGTCTCTTTTTTATTTAAAGTGTTCAACTATGGACCCATGGCTAAAACTCAAATTTTCAAAACTTTCGAAAATCAGAAATTGAACTTTCTCGAGTGAATTTAATGTATCAAAATGTCCTTTTTCCCCTAAATTTGGAATCGCCCTCATCAAATTTGTACACTTGAAAATATCATTTATTGAATCAAAGTTGTCTCTTTTTTATTTAAAGTGTTCAACTATGGACCCATGGCTAAAACTCAAATTTTCAAAACTTTCGAAAATCAGAAATTGAACTTTCTCGAGTGAATTTAATGTATCAAAATGTCCTTTTCCCCTAAATTTGGAATCGCCCTCATCAAATTTGTACACTTGAAAATATCATTTATTGAATCAAAGTTGTCTCTTTTTTATTTAAAGTGTTCAACTATGGACCCATGGCTAAAACTCAAATTTTCAAAACTTTCGAAAATCAGAAATTGAACTTTCTCGAGTGAATTTAATGTATCAAAATGTCCTTTTTCCCCTAAATTTGGAATCGCCCTCATCAAATTTGTACACTTGAAAATATCATTTCTTGAATCAAAGTTGTCTCTTTTTTATTTAAAGTGTTCAACTATGGACCCATGGCTAAAACTCAAATTTTCAAAACTTTCGAAAATCAGAAATTGAACTTTCTCGAGTGAATTTAATGTATCAAAATGTCCTTTTTCCCCTAAATTTGGAATCGCCCTCATCAAATTTGTACACTTGAAAATATCATTTATTGAATCAAAGTTGTCTCTTTTTTATTTAAAGTGTTCAACTATGGACCCATGGCTAAAACTCAAATTTTCAAAACTTTCGAAAATCAGAAATTGAACTTTCTCGAGTGAATTTAATGTATCAAAATGTCCTTTTTCCCCTAAATTTGGAATCGCCCTCATCAAATTTGTACACTTGAAAATATCATTTATTGAATCAAAGTTGTCTCTTTTTTATTTAAAGTGTTCAACTATGGACCCATGGCTAAAACTCAAATTTTCAAAACTTTCGAAAATCAGAAATTGAACTTTCTCGAGTGAATTTAATGTATCAAAATGTCCTTTTTCCCCTAAATTTGGAATCGCCCTCATCAAATTTGTACACTTGAAAATATCATTTATTGAATCAAAGTTGTCTCTTTTTTATTTAAAGTGTTCAACTATGGACCCATGGCTAAAACTCAAATTTTCAAAACTTTCGAAAATCAGAATTGAACTTTCTCGAGTGAATTTAATGTATCAAAATGTCCTTTTTCCCCTAAATTTGGAATCGCCCTCATCAAATTTGTACACTTGAAAATATCATTTATTGAATCAAAGTTGTCTCTTTTTTATTTAAAGTGTTCAACTATGGACCCATGGCTAAAACTCAAATTTTCAAAACTTTCGAAAATCAGAAATTGAACTTTCTCGAGTGAATTTAATGTATCAAAATGTCCTTTTCCCCTAAATTTGGAATCGCCCTCATCAAATTTGTACACTTGAAAATATCATTTATTGAATCAAAGTTGTCTCTTTTTTATTTAAAGTGTTCAACTATGGACCCATGGCTAAAACTCAAATTTTCAAAACTTTCGAAAATCAGAAATTGAACTTTCTCGAGTGAATTTAATGTATCAAAATGTCCTTTTTCCCCTAAATTTGGAATCGCCCTCATCAAATTTGTACACTTGAAAATATCATTTCTTGAATCAAAGTTGTCTCTTTTTTATTTAAAGTGTTCAACTATGGACCCATGGCTAAAACTCAAATTTTCAAAACTTTCGAAAATCAGAAATTGAACTTTCTCGAGTGAATTTAATGTATCAAAATGTCCTTTTTCCCCTAAATTTGGAATCGCCCTCATCAAATTTGTACACTTGAAAATATCATTTATTGAATCAAAGTTGTCTCTTTTTTATTTAAAGTGTTCAACTATGGACCCATGGCTAAAACTCAAATTTTCAAAACTTTCGAAAATCAGAAATTGAACTTTCTCGAGTGAATTTAATGTATCAAAATGTCCTTTTCCCCTAAATTTGGAATCGCCCTCATCAAATTTGTACACTTGAAAATATCATTTATTGAATCAAAGTTGTCTCTTTTTTATTTAAAGTGTTCAACTATGGACCCATGGCTAAAACTCAAATTTTCAAAACTTTCGAAAATCAGAAATTGAACTTTCTCGAGTGAATTTAATGTATCAAAATGTCCTTTTCCCCTAAATTTGGAATCGCCCTCATCAAATTTGTACACTTGAAAATATCATTTATTGAATCAAAGTTGTCTCTTTTTTATTTAAAGTGTTCAACTATGGACCCATGGCTAAAACTCAAATTTTCAAAACTTTCGAAAATCAGAAATTGAACTTTCTCGAGTGAATTTAATGTATCAAAATGTCCTTTTTCCCCTAAATTTGGAATCGCCCTCATCAAATTTGTACACTTGAAAATATCATTTATTGAATCAAAGTTGTCTCTTTTTTATTTAAAGTGTTCAACTATGGACCCATGGCTAAAACTCAAATTTTCAAAACTTTCGAAAATCAGAAATTGAACTTTCTCGAGTGAATTTAATGTATCAAAATGTCCTTTTTCCCCTAAATTTGGAATCGCCCTCATCAAATTTGTACACTTGAAAATATCATTTCTTGAATCAAAGTTGTCTCTTTTTTATTTAAAGTGTTCAACTATGGACCCATGGCTAAAACTCAAATTTTCAAAACTTTCGAAAATCAGAAATTGAACTTTCTCGAGTGAATTTAATGTATCAAAATGTCCTTTTTCCCCTAAATTTGGAATCGCCCTCATCAAATTTGTACACTTGAAAATATCATTTCTTGAATCAAAGTTGTCTCTTTTTTATTTAAAGTGTTCAACTATGGACCCATGGCTAAAACTCAAATTTTCAAAACTTTCGAAAATCAGAAATTGAACTTTCTCGAGTGAATTTAATGTATCAAAATGTCCTTTTTCCCCTAAATTTGGAATCGCCCTCATCAAATTTGTACACTTGAAAATATCATTTATTGAATCAAAGTTGTCTCTTTTTTATTTAAAGTGTTCAACTATGGACCCATGGCTAAAACTCAAATTTTCAAAACTTTCGAAAATCAGAAATTGAACTTTCTCGAGTGAATTTAATGTATCAAAATGTCCTTTTCCCCTAAATTTGGAATCGCCCTCATCAAATTTGTACACTTGAAAATATCATTTATTGAATCAAAGTTGTCTCTTTTTTATTTAAAGTGTTCAACTATGGACCCATGGCTAAAACTCAAATTTTCAAAACTTTCGAAAATCAGAAATTGAACTTTCTCGAGTGAATTTAATGTATCAAAATGTCCTTTTTCCCCTAAATTTGGAATCGCCCTCATCAAATTTGTACACTTGAAAATATCATTTATTGAATCAAAGTTGTCTCTTTTTTATTTAAAGTGTTCAACTATGGACCCATGGCTAAAACTCAAATTTTCAAAACTTTCGAAAATCAGAAATTGAACTTTCTCGAGTGAATTTAATGTATCAAAATGTCCTTTTTCCCCTAAATTTGGAATCGCCCTCATCAAATTTGTACACTTGAAAATATCATTTATTGAATCAAAGTTGTCTCTTTTTTATTTAAAGTGTTCAACTATGGACCCATGGCTAAAACTCAAATTTTCAAAACTTTCGAAAATCAGAAATTGAACTTTCTCGAGTGAATTTAATGTATCAAAATGTCCTTTTTCCCCTAAATTTGGAATCGCCCTCATCAAATTTGTACACTTGAAAATATCATTTATTGAATCAAAGTTGTCTCTTTTTTATTTAAAGTGTTCAACTATGGACCCATGGCTAAAACTCAAATTTTCAAAACTTTCGAAAATCAGAAATTGAACTTTCTCGAGTGAATTTAATGTATCAAAATGTCCTTTTTCCCCTAAATTTGGAATCGCCCTCATCAAATTTGTACACTTGAAAATATCATTTATTGAATCAAAGTTGTCTCTTTTTTATTTAAAGTGTTCAACTATGGACCCATGGCTAAAACTCAAATTTTCAAAACTTTCGAAAATCAGAAATTGAACTTTCTCGAGTGAATTTAATGTATCAAAATGTCCTTTTTCCCCTAAATTTGGAATCGCCCTCATCAAATTTGTACACTTGAAAATATCATTTATTGAATCAAAGTTGTCTCTTTTTTATTTAAAGTGTTCAACTATGGACCCATGGCTAAAACTCAAATTTTCAAAACTTTCGAAAATCAGAAATTGAACTTTCTCGAGTGAATTTAATGTATCAAAATGTCCTTTTTCCCCTAAATTTGGAATCGCCCTCATCAAATTTGTACACTTGAAAATATCATTTCTTGAATCAAAGTTGTCTCTTTTTTATTTAAAGTGTTCAACTATGGACCCATGGCTAAAACTCAAATTTTCAAAACTTTCGAAAATCAGAAATTGAACTTTCTCGAGTGAATTTAATGTATCAAAATGTCCTTTTTCCCCTAAATTTGGAATCGCCCTCATCAAATTTGTACACTTGAAAATATCATTTATTGAATCAAAGTTGTCTCTTTTTTATTTAAAGTGTTCAACTATGGACCCATGGCTAAAACTCAAATTTTCAAAACTTTCGAAAATCAGAATTTGAACTTTCTCGAGTGAATTTAATGTATCAAAATGTCCTTTTTCCCCTAAATTTGGAATCGCCCTCATCAAATTTGTACACTTGAAAATATCATTTATTGAATCAAAGTTGTCTCTTTTTTATTTAAAGTGTTCAACTATGGACCCATGGCTAAAACTCAAATTTTCAAAACTTTCGAAAATCAGAAATTGAACTTTCTCGAGTGAATTTAATGTATCAAAATGTCCTTTTTCCCCTAAATTTGGAATCGCCCTCATCAAATTTGTACACTTGAAAATATCATTTCTTGAATCAAAGTTGTCTCTTTTTTATTTAAAGTGTTCAACTATGGACCCATGGCTAAAACTCAAATTTTCAAAACTTTCGAAAATCAGAAATTGAACTTTCTCGAGTGAATTTAATGTATCAAAATGTCCTTTTTCCCCTAAATTTGGAATCGCCCTCATCAAATTTGTACACTTGAAAATATCATTTATTGAATCAAAGTTGTCTCTTTTTTATTTAAAGTGTTCAACTATGGACCCATGGCTAAAACTCAAATTTTCAAAACTTTCGAAAATCAGAAATTGAACTTTCTCGAGTGAATTTAATGTATCAAAATGTCCTTTTTCCCCTAAATTTGGAATCGCCCTCATCAAATTTGTACACTTGAAAATATCATTTCTTGAATCAAAGTTGTCTCTTTTTTATTTAAAGTGTTCAACTATGGACCCATGGCTAAAACTCAAATTTTCAAACTTTCGAAAATCAGAATTGAACTTTCTCGAGTGAATTTAATGTATCAAAATGTCCTTTTTCCCCTAAATTTGGAATCGCCCTCATCAAATTTGTACACTTGAAAATATCATTTCTTGAATCAAAGTTGTCTCTTTTTTATTTAAAGTGTTCAACTATGGACCCATGGCTAAAACTCAAATTTTCAAAACTTTCGAAAATCAGAAATTGAACTTTCTCGAGTGAATTTAATGTATCAAAATGTCCTTTTTCCCCTAAATTTGGAATCGCCCTCATCAAATTTGTACACTTGAAAATATCATTTATTGAATCAAAGTTGTCTCTTTTTTATTTAAAGTGTTCAACTATGGACCCATGGCTAAAACTCAAATTTTCAAAACTTTCGAAAATCAGAAATTGAACTTTCTCGAGTGAATTTAATGTATCAAAATGTCCTTTTTCCCCTAAATTTGGAATCGCCCTCATCAAATTTGTACACTTGAAAATATCATTTATTGAATCAAAGTTGTCTCTTTTTTATTTAAAGTGTTCAACTATGGACCCATGGCTAAAACTCAAATTTTCAAAACTTTCGAAAATCAGAAATTGAACTTTCTCGAGTGAATTTAATGTATCAAAATGTCCTTTTTCCCTAAATTTGGAATCGCCCTCATCAAATTTGTACACTTGAAAATATCATTTATTGAATCAAAGTTGTCTCTTTTTTATTTAAAGTGTTCAACTATGGACCCATGGCTAAAACTCAAATTTTCAAAACTTTCGAAAATCAGAAATTGAACTTTCTCGAGTGAATTTAATGTATCAAAATGTCCTTTTTCCCTAAATTTGGAATCGCCCTCATCAAATTTGTACACTTGAAAATATCATTTCTTGAATCAAAGTTGTCTCTTTTTTATTTAAAGTGTTCAACTATGGACCCATGGCTAAAACTCAAATTTTCAAAACTTTCGAAAATCAGAAATTGAACTTTCTCGAGTGAATTTAATGTATCAAAATGTCCTTTTTCCCCTAAATTTGGAATCGCCCTCATCAAATTTGTACACTTGAAAATATCATTTCTTGAATCAAAGTTGTCTCTTTTTTATTTAAAGTGTTCAACTATGGACCCATGGCTAAAACTCAAATTTTCAAAACTTTCGAAAATCAGAAATTGAACTTTCTCGAGTGAATTTAATGTATCAAAATGTCCTTTTTCCCCTAAATTTGGAATCGCCCTCATCAAATTTGTACACTTGAAAATATCATTTCTTGAATCAAAGTTGTCTCTTTTTTATTTAAAGTGTTCAACTATGGACCCATGGCTAAAACTCAAATTTTCAAAACTTTCGAAAATCAGAAATTGAACTTTCTCGAGTGAATTTAATGTATCAAAATGTCCTTTTCCCCTAAATTTGGAATCGCCCTCATCAAATTTGTACACTTGAAAATATCATTTATTGAATCAAAGTTGTCTCTTTTTTATTTAAAGTGTTCAACTATGGACCCATGGCTAAAACTCAAATTTTCAAAACTTTCGAAAATCAGAAATTGAACTTTCTCGAGTGAATTTAATGTATCAAAATGTCCTTTTCCCCTAAATTTGGAATCGCCCTCATCAAATTTGTACACTTGAAAATATCATTTATTGAATCAAAGTTGTCTCTTTTTTATTTAAAGTGTTCAACTATGGACCCATGGCTAAAACTCAAATTTTCAAAACTTTCGAAAATCAGAAATTGAACTTTCTCGAGTGAATTTAATATCAAAATGTCCTTTTTCCCCTAAATTTGGAATCGCCCTCATCAAATTTGTACACTTGAAATATCATTTTTGAATCAAAGTTGTCTCTTTTTGATTTAAAGTCACTCGAGAAAGTTCAAATTCTGATTTTCGAAAGTTTTGAAAATTTGAGTTTTAGCCATGGGTCCATAGTTGAACACTTTAAATAAAAAAGAGACAACTTTGATTCAATAAATGATATTTTCAAGTGTACAAATTTGATGAGGGCGATTCCAAATTTAGGGGAAAAAGGACATTTTGATACATTAAATTCACTCGAGAAAGTTCAAATTCTGATTTTCGAAAGTTTTAAAAATTTGAGTTTTAGCCATGGGTCCATAGTTGAACACTTTAAATAAAAAAGAGACAACTTTGATTCAATAAATGATATTTTCAAGTGTACAAATTTGATGAGGGCGATTCCAAATTTAGGGGAAAAAGGACATTTTGATACATTAAATTCACTCGAGAAAGTTCAATTTCTGATTTTCGAAAGTTTTGAAAATTTGAGTTTTAGCCATGGGTCCATAGTTGAACACTTTAAATAAAAAAGAGACAACTTTGATTCAATAAATGATATTTTCAAGTGTACAAATTTGATGAGGGCGATTCCAAATTTAGGGGAAAAGGACATTTTGATACATTAAATTCACTCGAGAAAGTTCAATTTCTGATTTTCGAAAGTTTTGAAAATTTGAGTTTTAGCCATGGGTCCATAGTTGAACACTTTAAATAAAAAAGAGACAACTTTGATTCAAGAAATGATATTTTCAAGTGTACAAATTTGATGAGGGCGATTCCAAATTTAGGGGAAAAAGGACATTTTGATACATTAAATTCACTCGAGAAAGTTCAAATTCTGATTTTCGAAAGTTTTAAAAATTTGAGTTTTAGCCATGGGTCCATAGTTGAACACTTTAAATAAAAAAGAGACAACTTTGATTCAATAAATGATATTTTCAAGTGTACAAATTTGATGAGGGCGATTCCAAATTTAGGGGAAAAAGGACATTTTGATACATTAAATTCACTCGAGAAAGTTCAATTTCTGATTTTCGAAAGTTTTGAAAATTTGAGTTTTAGCCATGGGTCCATAGTTGAACACTTTAAATAAAAAAGAGACAACTTTGATTCAATAAATGATATTTTCAAGTGTACAAATTTGATGAGGGCGATTCCAAATTTAGGGGAAAAAGGACATTTTGATACATTAAATTCACTCGAGAAAGTTCAAATTCTGATTTTCGAAAGTTTTGAAAATTTGAGTTTTAGCCATGGGTCCATAGTTGAACACTTTAAATAAAAAAGAGACAACTTTGATTCAATAAATGATATTTTCAAGTGTACAAATTTGATGAGGGCGATTCCAAATTTAGGGGAAAAAGGACATTTTGATACATTAAATTCACTCGAGAAAGTTCAAATTCTGATTTTCGAAAGTTTTGAAAATTTGAGTTTTAGCCATGGGTCCATAGTTGAACACTTTAAATAAAAAAGAGACAACTTTGATTCAATAAATGATATTTTCAAGTGTACAAATTTGATGAGGGCGATTCCAAATTTAGGGGAAAAAGGACATTTTGATACATTAAATTCACTCGAGAAAGTTCAATTTCTGATTTTCGAAAGTTTTGAAAATTTGAGTTTTAGCCATGGGTCCATAGTTGAACACTTTAAATAAAAAAGAGACAACTTTGATTCAATAAATGATATTTTCAAGTGTACAAATTTGATGAGGGCGATTCCAAATTTAGGGGAAAAAGGACATTTTGATACATTAAATTCACTCGAGAAAGTTCAAATTCTGATTTTCGAAAGTTTTGAAAATTTGAGTTTTAGCCATGGGTCCATAGTTGAACACTTTAAATAAAAAAGAGACAACTTTGATTCAATAAATGATATTTTCAAGTGTACAAATTTGATGAGGGCGATTCCAAATTTAGGGGAAAAAGGACATTTTGATACATTAAATTCACTCGAGAAAGTTCAAATTCTGATTTTCGAAAGTTTTAAAAATTTGAGTTTTAGCCATGGGTCCATAGTTGAACACTTTAAATAAAAAAGAGACAACTTTGATTCAATAAATGATATTTTCAAGTGTACAAATTTGATGAGGGCGATTCCAAATTTAGGGGAAAAAGGACATTTTGATACATTAAATTCACTCGAGAAAGTTCAATTTCTGATTTTCGAAAGTTTTGAAAATTTGAGTTTTAGCCATGGGTCCATAGTTGAACACTTTAAATAAAAAAGAGACAACTTTGATTCAATAAATGATATTTTCAAGTGTACAAATTTGATGAGGGCGATTCCAAATTTAGGGGAAAAAGGACATTTTGATACATTAAATTCACTCGAGAAAGTTCAAATTCTGATTTTCGAAAGTTTTAAAAATTTGAGTTTTAGCCATGGGTCCATAGTTGAACACTTTAAATAAAAAAGAGACAACTTTGATTCAATAAATGATATTTTCAAGTGTACAAATTTGATGAGGGCGATTCCAAATTTAGGGGAAAAAGGACATTTTGATACATTAAATTCACTCGAGAAAGTTCAATTTCTGATTTTCGAAAGTTTTGAAAATTTGAGTTTTAGCCATGGGTCCATAGTTGAACACTTTAAATAAAAAAGAGACAACTTTGATTCAATAAATGATATTTTCAAGTGTACAAATTTGATGAGGGCGATTCCAAATTTAGGGGAAAAAGGACATTTTGATACATTAAATTCACTCGAGAAAGTTCAATTTCTGATTTTCGAAAGTTTTGAAAATTTGAGTTTTAGCCATGGGTCCATAGTTGAACACTTTAAATAAAAAAGAGACAACTTTGATTCAATAAATGATATTTTCAAGTGTACAAATTTGATGAGGGCGATTCCAAATTTAGGGGAAAAAGGACATTTTGATACATTAAATTCACTCGAGAAAGTTCAATTTCTGATTTTCGAAAGTTTTGAAAATTTGAGTTTTAGCCATGGGTCCATAGTTGAACACTTTAAATAAAAAAGAGACAACTTTGATTCAATAAATGATATTTTCAAGTGTACAAATTTGATGAGGGCGATTCCAAATTTAGGGGAAAAAGGACATTTTGATACATTAAATTCACTCGAGAAAGTTCAAATTCTGATTTTCGAAAGTTTTGAAAATTTGAGTTTTAGCCATGGGTCCATAGTTGAACACTTTAAATAAAAAAGAGACAACTTTGATTCAATAAATGATATTTTCAAGTGTACAAATTTGATGAGGGCGATTCCAAATTTAGGGGAAAAAGGACATTTTGATACATTAAATTCACTCGAGAAAGTTCAAATTCTGATTTTCGAAAGTTTTGAAAATTTGAGTTTTAGCCATGGGTCCATAGTTGAACACTTTAAATAAAAAAGAGACAACTTTGATTCAATAAATGATATTTTCAAGTGTACAAATTTGATGAGGGCGATTCCAAATTTAGGGGAAAAAGGACATTTTGATACATTAAATTCACTCGAGAAAGTTCAATTTCTGATTTTCGAAAGTTTTGAAAATTTGAGTTTTAGCCATGGGTCCATAGTTGAACACTTTAAATAAAAAAGAGACAACTTTGATTCAATAAATGATATTTTCAAGTGTACAAATTTGATGAGGGCGATTCCAAATTTAGGGGAAAAAGGACATTTTGATACATTAAATTCACTCGAGAAAGTTCAATTTCTGATTTTCGAAAGTTTTAAAAATTTGAGTTTTAGCCATGGGTCCATAGTTGAACACTTTAAATAAAAAAGAGACAACTTTGATTCAATAAATGATATTTTCAAGTGTACAAATTTGATGAGGGCGATTCCAAATTTAGGGGAAAAACGACATTTTGATACATTAAATTCACTCGAGAAAGTTCAATTTCTGATTTTCGAAAGTTTTGAAAATTTGAGTTTTAGCCATGGGTCCATAGTTGAACACTTTAAATAAAAAAGAGACAACTTTGATTCAATAAATGATATTTTCAAGTGTACAAATTTGATGAGGGCGATTCCAAATTTAGGGGAAAAAGGACATTTTGATACATTAAATTCACTCGAGAAAGTTCAATTTCTGATTTTCGAAAGTTTTGAAAATTTGAGTTTTAGCCATGGGTCCATAGTTGAACACTTTAAATAAAAAAGAGACAACTTTGATTCAATAAATGATATTTTCAAGTGTACAAATTTGATGAGGGCGATTCCAAATTTAGGGGAAAAAGGACATTTTGATACATTAAATTCACTCGAGAAAGTTCAAATTCTGATTTTCGAAAGTTTTGAAAATTTGAGTTTTAGCCATGGGTCCATAGTTGAACACTTTAAATAAAAAAGAGACAACTTTGATTCAATAAATGATATTTTCATGTCTACAAATTTGATGAGGGCGATTCCAAATTTAGGGAAAAAGTACATTTTGATACATTAAATTCACTCGAGAAAGTTCAATTTCTGATTTTCGAAAGTTTTGAAAATTTGAGTTTTAGCCATGGGTCCATAGTTGAACACTTTAAATAAAAAAGAGACAACTTTGATTCAATAAATGATATTTTCAAGTGTACAAATTTGATGAGGGCGATTCCAAATTTAGGGGAAAAAGGACATTTTGATACATTAAATTCACTCGAGAAAGTTCAAATTCTGATTTTCGAAAGTTTTGAAAATTTGAGTTTTAGCCATGGGTCCATAGTTGAACACTTTAAATAAAAAAGAGACAACTTTGATTCAATAAATGATATTTTCAAGTGTACAAATTTGATGAGGGCGATTCCAAATTTAGGGGAAAAAGGACATTTTGATACATTAAATTCACTCGAGAAAGTTCAAATTCTGATTTTCGAAAGTTTTGAAAATTTGAGTTTTAGCCATGGGTCCATAGTTGAACACTTTAAATAAAAAAGAGACAACTTTGATTCAATAAATGATATTTTCAAGTGTACAAATTTGATGAGGGCGATTCCAAATTTAGGGGAAAAAGGACATTTTGATACATTAAATTCACTCGAGAAAGTTCAAATTCTGATTTTCGAAAGTTTTGAAAATTTGAGTTTTAGCCATGGGTCCATAGTTGAACACTTTAAATAAAAAAGAGACAACTTTGATTCAATAAATGATATTTTCAAGTGTACAAATTTGATGAGGGCGATTCCAAATTTAGGGGAAAAGGACATTTTGATACATTAAATTCACTCGAGAAAGTTCAAATTCTGATTTTCGAAAGTTTTAAAATTTGAGTTTTAGCCATGGGTCCATAGTTGAACACTTTAAATAAAAAAGAGACAACTTTGATTCAATAAATGATATTTTCAAGTGTACAAATTTGATGAGGGCGATTCCAAATTTAGGGGAAAAAGGACATTTTGATACATTAAATTCACTCGAGAAAGTTCAAATTCTGATTTTCGAAAGTTTTGAAAATTTGAGTTTTAGCCATGGGTCCATAGTTGAACACTTTAAATAAAAAAGAGACAACTTTGATTCAATAAATGATATTTTCAAGTGTACAAATTTGATGAGGGCGATTCCAAATTTAGGGGAAAAGGACATTTTGATACATTAAATTCACTCGAGAAAGTTCAAATTCTGATTTTCGAAAGTTTTAAAATTTGAGTTTTAGCCATGGGTCCATAGTTGAACACTTTAAATAAAAAAGAGACAACTTTGATTCAATAAATGATATTTTCAAGTGTACAAATTTGATGAGGGCGATTCCAAATTTAGGGGAAAAGGACATTTTGATACATTAAATTCACTCGAGAAAGTTCAAATTCTGATTTTCGAAAGTTTTGAAAATTTGAGTTTTAGCCATGGGTCCATAGTTGAACACTTTAAATAAAAAAGAGACAACTTTGATTCAATAAATGATATTTTCAAGTGTACAAATTTGATGAGGGCGATTCCAAATTTAGGGGAAAAAGGACATTTTGATACATTAAATTCACTCGAGAAAGTTCAAATTCTGATTTTCGAAAGTTTTGAAAATTTGAGTTTTAGCCATGGGTCCATAGTTGAACACTTTAAATAAAAAAGAGACAACTTTGATTCAATAAATGATATTTTCAAGTGTACAAATTTGATGAGGGCGATTCCAAATTTAGGGGAAAGACGACATTTTGATACATTAAATTCACTCGAGAAAGTTCAAATTCTGATTTTCGAAAGTTTTGAAAATTTGAGTTTTAGCCATGGGTCCATAGTTGAACACTTTAAATAAAAAAGAGACAACTTTGATTCAATAAATGATATTTTCAAGTGTACAAATTTGATGAGGGCGATTCCAAATTTAGGGGAAAGAGGACATTTTGATACATTAAATTCACTCGAGAAAGTTCAATTTCTGATTTTCGAAAGTTTTGAAAATTTGAGTTTTAGCCATGGGTCCATAGTTGAACACTTTAAATAAAAAAGAGACAACTTTGATTCAATAAATGATATTTTGAAGTGTACAAAGTTGATGAGGGCGATTCCAAATTTAAGGGAAAAAGGACATTTTGATACATTAAATTAACTCAAGAAAGTTCAAATTCTGATTTCCGAAAGTTTTAAAAATTTGAGTTTTAGCCATGGGTCCATAGTTGAACACTTTAAATAAAAAAGAGACAACTTTGATTCAATAAATGATATTTTCAAGTGTACAAATTTGATGAGGGCGATTCCAAATTTAGGGGAAAGAGGACATTTTGATACATTAAATTCACTCGAGAAAGTTCAAATTCTGATTTTCGAAAGTTTTGAAAATTTGAGTTTTAGCCATGGGTCCATAGTTGAACACTTTAAATAAAAAAGAGACAACTTTGATTCAATAAATGATATTTTCAAGTGTACAAATTTGATGAGGGCGATTCCAAATTTAGGGGAAAAAGGACATTTTGATACATTAAATTCACTCGAGAAAGTTCAATTTCTGATTTTCGAAAGTTTTGAAAATTTGAGTTTTAGCCATGGGTCCATAGTTGAACACTTTAAATAAAAAAGAGACAACTTTGATTCAATAAATGATATTTTCAAGTGTACAAATTTGATGAGGGCGATTCCAAATTTAGGGGAAAAAGGACATTTTGATACATTAAATTCACTCGAGAAAGTTCAAATTCTGATTTTCGAAAGTTTTAAAAATTTGAGTTTTAGCCATGGGTCCATAGTTGAACACTTTAAATAAAAAAGAGACAACTTTGATTCAATAAATGATATTTTCAAGTGTACAAATTTGATGAGGGCGATTCCAAATTTAGGGGAAAGACGACATTTTGATACATTAAATTCACTCGAGAAAGTTCAAATTCTGATTTTCGAAAGTTTTGAAAATTTGAGTTTTAGCCATGGGTCCATAGTTGAACACTTTAAATAAAAAAGAGACAACTTTGATTCAATAAATGATATTTTCAAGTGTACAAATTTGATGAGGGCGATTCCAAATTTAGGGGAAAAAGGACATTTTGATACATTAAATTCACTCGAGAAAGTTCAAATTCTGATTTTCGAAAGTTTTAAAAATTTGAGTTTTAGCCATGGGTCCATAGTTGAACACTTTAAATAAAAAAGAGACAACTTTGATTCAATAAATGATATTTTCAAGTGTACAAATTTGATGAGGGCGATTCCAAATTTAGGGGAAAGACGACATTTTGATACATTAAATTCACTCGAGAAAGTTCAAATTCTGATTTTCGAAAGTTTTGAAAATTTGAGTTTTAGCCATGGGTCCATAGTTGAACACTTTAAATAAAAAAGAGACAACTTTGATTCAATAAATGATATTTTCAAGTGTACAAATTTGATGAGGGCGATTCCAAATTTAGGGGAAAAAGGACATTTTGATACATTAAATTCACTCGAGAAAGTTCAAATTCTGATTTTCGAAAGTTTTAAAAATTTGAGTTTTAGCCATGGGTCCATAGTTGAACACTTTAAATAAAAAAGAGACAACTTTGATTCAATAAATGATATTTTCAAGTGTACAAATTTGATGAGGGCGATTCCAAATTTAGGGGAAAAACGACATTTTGATACATTAAATTCACTCGAGAAAGTTCAAATTCTGATTTTCGAAAGTTTTAAAAATTTGAGTTTTAGCCATGGGTCCATAGTTGAACACTTTAAATAAAAAAGAGACAACTTTGATTCAATAAATGATATTTTCAAGTGTACAAATTTGATGAGGGCGATTCCAAATTTAGGGGAAAAAGGACATTTTGATACATTAAATTCACTCGAGAAAGTTCAAATTCTGATTTTCGAAAGTTTTAAAAATTTGAGTTTTAGCCATGGGTCCATAGTTGAACACTTTAAATAAAAAAGAGACAACTTTGATTCAATAAATGATATTTTCAAGTGTACAAATTTGATGAGGGCGATTCCAAATTTAGGGGAAAAACGACATTTTGATACATTAAATTCACTCGAGAAAGTTCAAATTCTGATTTTCGAAAGTTTTGAAAATTTGAGTTTTAGCCATGGGTCCATAGTTGAACACTTTAAATAAAAAAGAGACAACTTTGATTCAATAAATGATATTTTCAAGTGTACAAATTTGATGAGGGCGATTCCAAATTTAGGGGAAAAAGGACATTTTGATACATTAAATTCACTCGAGAAAGTTCAAATTCTGATTTTCGAAAGTTTTAAAATTTGAGTTTTAGCCATGGGTCCATAGTTGAACACTTTAAATAAAAAAGAGACAACTTTGATTCAATAAATGATATTTTCAAGTGTACAAATTTGATGAGGGCGATTCCAAATTTAGGGGAAAGACGACATTTTGATACATTAAATTCACTCGAGAAAGTTCAAATTCTGATTTTCGAAAGTTTTGAAAATTTGAGTTTTAGCCATGGGTCCATAGTTGAACACTTTAAATAAAAAAGAGACAACTTTGATTCAATAAATGATATTTTCAAGTGTACAAATTTGATGAGGGCGATTCCAAATTTAGGGGAAAAAGGACATTTTGATACATTAAATTCACTCGAGAAAGTTCAAATTCTGATTTTCGAAAGTTTTAAAAATTTGAGTTTTAGCCATGGGTCCATAGTTGAACACTTTAAATAAAAAAGAGACAACTTTGATTCAATAAATGATATTTTCAAGTGTACAAATTTGATGAGGGCGATTCCAAATTTAGGGGAAAGACGACATTTTGATACATTAAATTCACTCGAGAAAGTTCAATTTCTGATTTTCGAAAGTTTTGAAAATTTGAGTTTTAGCCATGGGTCCATAGTTGAACACTTTAAATAAAAAAGAGACAACTTTGATTCAATAAATGATATTTTCAAGTGTACAAATTTGATGAGGGCGATTCCAAATTTAGGGGAAAAAGGACATTTTGATACATTAAATTCACTCGAGAAAGTTCAAATTCTGATTTTCGAAAGTTTTAAAAATTTGAGTTTTAGCCATGGGTCCATAGTTGAACACTTTAAATAAAAAAGAGACAACTTTGATTCAATAAATGATATTTTCAAGTGTACAAATTTGATGAGGGCGATTCCAAATTTAGGGGAAAGACGACATTTTGATACATTAAATTCACTCGAGAAAGTTCAAATTCTGATTTTCGAAAGTTTTGAAAATTTGAGTTTTAGCCATGGGTCCATAGTTGAACACTTTAAATAAAAAAGAGACAACTTTGATTCAATAAATGATATTTTCAAGTGTACAAATTTGATGAGGGCGATTCCAAATTTAGGGGAAAAAGGACATTTTGATACATTAAATTCACTCGAGAAAGTTCAAATTCTGATTTTCGAAAGTTTTAAAAATTTGAGTTTTAGCCATGGGTCCATAGTTGAACACTTTAAATAAAAAAGAGACAACTTTGATTCAATAAATGATATTTTCAAGTGTACAAATTTGATGAGGGCGATTCCAAATTTAGGGGAAAAACGACATTTTGATACATTAAATTCACTCGAGAAAGTTCAATTTCTGATTTTCGAAAGTTTTGAAAATTTGAGTTTTAGCCATGGGTCCATAGTTGAACACTTTAAATAAAAAAGAGACAACTTTGATTCAATAAATGATATTTTCAAGTGTACAAATTTGATGAGGGCGATTCCAAATTTAGGGGAAAAGGACATTTTGATACATTAAATTCACTCGAGAAAGTTCAAATTCTGATTTTCGAAAGTTTTAAAAATTTGAGTTTTAGCCATGGGTCCATAGTTGAACACTTTAAATAAAAAAGAGACAACTTTGATTCAATAAATGATATTTTCAAGTGTACAAATTTGATGAGGGCGATTCCAAATTTAGGGGAAAAAGGACATTTTGATACATTAAATTCACTCGAGAAAGTTCAAATTCTGATTTTCGAAAGTTTTGAAAATTTGAGTTTTAGCCATGGGTCCATAGTTGAACACTTTAAATAAAAAAGAGACAACTTTGATTCAATAAATGATATTTTCAAGTGTACAAATTTGATGAGGGCGATTCCAAATTTAGGGGAAAAAGGACATTTTGATACATTAAATTCACTCGAGAAAGTTCAAATTCTGATTTTCGAAAGTTTTAAAAATTTGAGTTTTAGCCATGGGTCCATAGTTGAACACTTTAAATAAAAAAGAGACAACTTTGATTCAATAAATGATATTTTCAAGTGTACAAATTTGATGAGGGCGATTCCAAATTTAGGGGAAAGACGACATTTTGATACATTAAATTCACTCGAGAAAGTTCAAATTCTGATTTTCGAAAGTTTTGAAAATTTGAGTTTTAGCCATGGGTCCATAGTTGAACACTTTAAATAAAAAAGAGACAACTTTGATTCAATAAATGATATTTTCAAGTGTACAAATTTGATGAGGGCGATTCCAAATTTAGGGGAAAAAGGACATTTTGATACATTAAATTCACTCGAGAAAGTTCAAATTCTGATTTTCGAAAGTTTTAAAAATTTGAGTTTTAGCCATGGGTCCATAGTTGAACACTTTAAATAAAAAAGAGACAACTTTGATTCAATAAATGATATTTTCAAGTGTACAAATTTGATGAGGGCGATTCCAAATTTAGGGGAAAGACGACATTTTGATACATTAAATTCACTCGAGAAAGTTCAAATTCTGATTTTCGAAAGTTTTGAAAATTTGAGTTTTAGCCATGGGTCCATAGTTGAACACTTTAAATAAAAAAGAGACAACTTTGATTCAATAAATGATATTTTCAAGTGTACAAATTTGATGAGGGCGATTCCAAATTTAGGGGAAAAGGACATTTTGATACATTAAATTCACTCGAGAAAGTTCAAATTCTGATTTTCGAAAGTTTTAAAATTTGAGTTTTAGCCATGGGTCCATAGTTGAACACTTTAAATAAAAAAGAGACAACTTTGATTCAATAAATGATATTTTCAAGTGTACAAATTTGATGAGGGCGATTCCAAATTTAGGGGAAAGACGACATTTTGATACATTAAATTCACTCGAGAAAGTTCAAATTCTGATTTTCGAAAGTTTTGAAAATTTGAGTTTTAGCCATGGGTCCATAGTTGAACACTTTAAATAAAAAAGAGACAACTTTGATTCAATAAATGATATTTTCAAGTGTACAAATTTGATGAGGGCGATTCCAAATTTAGGGGAAAAAGGACATTTTGATACATTAAATTCACTCGAGAAAGTTCAAATTCTGATTTTCGAAAGTTTTAAAAATTTGAGTTTTAGCCATGGGTCCATAGTTGAACACTTTAAATAAAAAAGAGACAACTTTGATTCAATAAATGATATTTTCAAGTGTACAAATTTGATGAGGGCGATTCCAAATTTAGGGGAAAGACGACATTTTGATACATTAAATTCACTCGAGAAAGTTCAAATTCTGATTTTCGAAAGTTTTGAAAATTTGAGTTTTAGCCATGGGTCCATAGTTGAACACTTTAAATAAAAAAGAGACAACTTTGATTCAATAAATGATATTTTCAAGTGTACAAATTTGATGAGGGCGATTCCAAATTTAGGGGAAAAAGGACATTTTGATACATTAAATTCACTCGAGAAAGTTCAAATTCTGATTTTCGAAAGTTTTAAAATTTGAGTTTTAGCCATGGGTCCATAGTTGAACACTTTAAATAAAAAAGAGACAACTTTGATTCAATAAATGATATTTTCAAGTGTACAAATTTGATGAGGGCGATTCCAAATTTAGGGGAAAGACGACATTTTGATACATTAAATTCACTCGAGAAAGTTCAAATTCTGATTTTCGAAAGTTTTGAAAATTTGAGTTTTAGCCATGGGTCCATAGTTGAACACTTTAAATAAAAAAGAGACAACTTTGATTCAATAAATGATATTTTCAAGTGTACAAATTTGATGAGGGCGATTCCAAATTTAGGGGAAAAAGACATTTTGATACATTAAATTCACTCGAGAAAGTTCAAATTCTGATTTTCGAAAGTTTTGAAAATTTGAGTTTTAGCCATGGGTCCATAGTTGAACACTTTAAATAAAAAAGAGACAACTTTGATTCAATAAATGATATTTTCAAGTGTACAAATTTGATGAGGGCGATTCCAAATTTAGGGGAAAAAGGACATTTTGATACATTAAATTCACTCGAGAAAGTTCAAATTCTGATTTTCGAAAGTTTTGAAAATTTGAGTTTTAGCCATGGGTCCATAGTTGAACACTTTAAATAAAAAAGAGACAACTTTGATTCAATAAATGATATTTTCAAGTGTACAAATTTGATGAGGGCGATTCCAAATTTAGGGGAAAAGGACATTTTGATACATTAAATTCACTCGAGAAAGTTCAAATTCTGATTTTCGAAAGTTTTAAAAATTTGAGTTTTAGCCATGGGTCCATAGTTGAACACTTTAAATAAAAAAGAGACAACTTTGATTCAATAAATGATATTTTCAAGTGTACAAATTTGATGAGGGCGATTCCAAATTTAGGGGAAAACGACATTTTGATACATTAAATTCACTCGAGAAAGTTCAAATTCTGATTTTCGAAAGTTTTGAAAATTTGAGTTTTAGCCATGGGTCCATAGTTGAACACTTTAAATAAAAAAGAGACAACTTTGATTCAATAAATGATATTTTCAAGTGTACAAATTTGATGAGGGCGATTCCAAATTTAGGGGAAAAAGGACATTTTGATACATTAAATTCACTCGAGAAAGTTCAAATTCTGATTTTCGAAAGTTTTAAAATTTGAGTTTTAGCCATGGGTCCATAGTTGAACACTTTAAATAAAAAAGAGACAACTTTGATTCAATAAATGATATTTTCAAGTGTACAAATTTGATGAGGGCGATTCCAAATTTAGGGGAAAGACGACATTTTGATACATTAAATTCACTCGAGAAAGTTCAAATTCTGATTTTCGAAAGTTTTGAAAATTTGAGTTTTAGCCATGGGTCCATAGTTGAACACTTTAAATAAAAAAGAGACAACTTTGATTCAATAAATGATATTTTCAAGTGTACAAATTTGATGAGGGCGATTCCAAATTTAGGGGAAAAAGGACATTTTGATACATTAAATTCACTCGAGAAAGTTCAAATTCTGATTTTCGAAAGTTTTAAAAATTTGAGTTTTAGCCATGGGTCCATAGTTGAACACTTTAAATAAAAAAGAGACAACTTTGATTCAATAAATGATATTTTCAAGTGTACAAATTTGATGAGGGCGATTCCAAATTTAGGGGAAAGACGACATTTTGATACATTAAATTCACTCGAGAAAGTTCAAATTCTGATTTTCGAAAGTTTTGAAAATTTGAGTTTTAGCCATGGGTCCATAGTTGAACACTTTAAATAAAAAAGAGACAACTTTGATTCAATAAATGATATTTTCAAGTGTACAAATTTGATGAGGGCGATTCCAAATTTAGGGGAAAAAGGACATTTTGATACATTAAATTCACTCGAGAAAGTTCAAATTCTGATTTTCGAAAGTTTTAAAAATTTGAGTTTTAGCCATGGGTCCATAGTTGAACACTTTAAATAAAAAAGAGACAACTTTGATTCAATAAATGATATTTTCAAGTGTACAAATTTGATGAGGGCGATTCCAAATTTAGGGGAAAAGACGACATTTTGATACATTAAATTCACTCGAGAAAGTTCAAATTCTGATTTTCGAAAGTTTTGAAAATTTGAGTTTTAGCCATGGGTCCATAGTTGAACACTTTAAATAAAAAAGAGACAACTTTGATTCAATAAATGATATTTTCAAGTGTACAAATTTGATGAGGGCGATTCCAAATTTAGGGGAAAAAGGACATTTTGATACATTAAATTCACTCGAGAAAGTTCAAATTCTGATTTTCGAAAGTTTTAAAAATTTGAGTTTTAGCCATGGGTCCATAGTTGAACACTTTAAATAAAAAAGAGACAACTTTGATTCAATAAATGATATTTTCAAGTGTACAAATTTGATGAGGGCGATTCCAAATTTAGGGGAAAGACGACATTTTGATACATTAAATTCACTCGAGAAAGTTCAAATTCTGATTTTCGAAAGTTTTGAAAATTTGAGTTTTAGCCATGGGTCCATAGTTGAACACTTTAAATAAAAAAGAGACAACTTTGATTCAATAAATGATATTTTCAAGTGTACAAATTTGATGAGGGCGATTCCAAATTTAGGGGAAAAAGGACATTTTGATACATTAAATTCACTCGAGAAAGTTCAAATTCTGATTTTCGAAAGTTTTAAAAATTTGAGTTTTAGCCATGGGTCCATAGTTGAACACTTTAAATAAAAAAGAGACAACTTTGATTCAATAAATGATATTTTCAAGTGTACAAATTTGATGAGGGCGATTCCAAATTTAGGGGAAAGACGACATTTTGATACATTAAATTCACTCGAGAAAGTTCAAATTCTGATTTTCGAAAGTTTTGAAAATTTGAGTTTTAGCCATGGGTCCATAGTTGAACACTTTAAATAAAAAAGAGACAACTTTGATTCAATAAATGATATTTTCAAGTGTACAAATTTGATGAGGGCGATTCCAAATTTAGGGGAAAAAGGACATTTTGATACATTAAATTCACTCGAGAAAGTTCAAATTCTGATTTTCGAAAGTTTTGAAAATTTGAGTTTTAGCCATGGGTCCATAGTTGAACACTTTAAATAAAAAAGAGACAACTTTGATTCAATAAATGATATTTTCAAGTGTACAAATTTGATGAGGGCGATTCCAAATTTAGGGGAAAGAGGACATTTTGATACATTAAATTCACTCGAGAAAGTTCAAATTCTGATTTTCGAAAGTTTTGAAAATTTGAGTTTTAGCCATGGGTCCATAGTTGAACACTTTAAATAAAAAAGAGACAACTTTGATTCAATAAATGATATTTTCAAGTGTACAAATTTGATGAGGGCGATTCCAAATTTAGGGGAAAAAGGACATTTTGATACATTAAATTCACTCGAGAAAGTTCAAATTCTGATTTTCGAAAGTTTTAAAAATTTGAGTTTTAGCCATGGGTCCATAGTTGAACACTTTAAATAAAAAAGAGACAACTTTGATTCAATAAATGATATTTTCAAGTGTACAAATTTGATGAGGGCGATTCCAAATTTAGGGGAAAGACGACATTTTGATACATTAAATTCACTCGAGAAAGTTCAAATTCTGATTTTCGAAAGTTTTGAAAATTTGAGTTTTAGCCATGGGTCCATAGTTGAACACTTTAAATAAAAAAGAGACAACTTTGATTCAATAAATGATATTTTCAAGTGTACAAATTTGATGAGGGCGATTCCAAATTTAGGGGAAAAAGGACATTTTGATACATTAAATTCACTCGAGAAAGTTCAAATTCTGATTTTCGAAAGTTTTGAAAATTTGAGTTTTAGCCATGGGTCCATAGTTGAACACTTTAAATAAAAAAGAGACAACTTTGATTCAATAAATGATATTTTCAAGTGTACAAATTTGATGAGGGCGATTCCAAATTTAGGGGAAAAACGACATTTTGATACATTAAATTCACTCGAGAAAGTTCAAATTCTGATTTTCGAAAGTTTTGAAAATTTGAGTTTTAGCCATGGGTCCATAGTTGAACACTTTAAATAAAAAAGAGACAACTTTGATTCAATAAATGATATTTTCAAGTGTACAAATTTGATGAGGGCGATTCCAAATTTAGGGGAAAAAGGACATTTTGATACATTAAATTCACTCGAGAAAGTTCAAATTCTGATTTTCGAAAGTTTTGAAAATTTGAGTTTTAGCCATGGGTCCATAGTTGAACACTTTAAATAAAAAAGAGACAACTTTGATTCAATAAATGATATTTTCAAGTGTACAAATTTGATGAGGGCGATTCCAAATTTAGGGGAAAAACGACATTTTGATACATTAAATTCACTCGAGAAAGTTCAAATTCTGATTTTCGAAAGTTTTGAAAATTTGAGTTTTAGCCATGGGTCCATAGTTGAACACTTTAAATAAAAAAGAGACAACTTTGATTCAATAAATGATATTTTCAAGTGTACAAATTTGATGAGGGCGATTCCAAATTTAGGGGAAAAACGACATTTTGATACATTAAATTCACTCGAGAAAGTTCAAATTCTGATTTTCGAAAGTTTTGAAAATTTGAGTTTTAGCCATGGGTCCATAGTTGAACACTTTAAATAAAAAAGAGACAACTTTGATTCAATAAATGATATTTTCAAGTGTACAAATTTGATGAGGGCGATTCCAAATTTAGGGGAAAAAGGACATTTTGATACATTAAATTCACTCGAGAAAGTTCAAATTCTGATTTTCGAAAGTTTTAAAAATTTGAGTTTTAGCCATGGGTCCATAGTTGAACACTTTAAATAAAAAAGAGACAACTTTGATTCAATAAATGATATTTTCAAGTGTACAAATTTGATGAGGGCGATTCCAAATTTAGGGGAAAGAGGACATTTTGATACATTAAATTCACTCGAGAAAGTTCAAATTCTGATTTTCGAAAGTTTTGAAAATTTGAGTTTTAGCCATGGGTCCATAGTTGAACACTTTAAATAAAAAAGAGACAACTTTGATTCAATAAATGATATTTTCAAGTGTACAAATTTGATGAGGGCGATTCCAAATTTAGGGGAAAAAGGACATTTTGATACATTAAATTCACTCGAGAAAGTTCAAATTCTGATTTTCGAAAGTTTTAAAAATTTGAGTTTTAGCCATGGGTCCATAGTTGAACACTTTAAATAAAAAAGAGACAACTTTGATTCAATAAATGATATTTTCAAGTGTACAAATTTGATGAGGGCGATTCCAAATTTAGGGGAAAGAGGACATTTTGATACATTAAATTCACTCGAGAAAGTTCAAATTCTGATTTTCGAAAGTTTTGAAAATTTGAGTTTTAGCCATGGGTCCATAGTTGAACACTTTAAATAAAAAAGAGACAACTTTGATTCAATAAATGATATTTTCAAGTGTACAAATTTGATGAGGGCGATTCCAAATTTAGGGGAAAAAGGACATTTTGATACATTAAATTCACTCGAGAAAGTTCAAATTCTGATTTTCGAAAGTTTTGAAAATTTGAGTTTTAGCCATGGGTCCATAGTTGAACACTTTAAATAAAAAAGAGACAACTTTGATTCAATAAATGATATTTTCAAGTGTACAAATTTGATGAGGGCGATTCCAAATTTAGGGGAAAGAGGACATTTTGATACATTAAATTCACTCGAGAAAGTTCAAATTCTGATTTTCGAAAGTTTTAAAAATTTGAGTTTTAGCCATGGGTCCATAGTTGAACACTTTAAATAAAAAAGAGACAACTTTGATTCAATAAATGATATTTTCAAGTGTACAAATTTGATGAGGGCGATTCCAAATTTAGGGGAAAGACGACATTTTGATACATTAAATTCACTCGAGAAAGTTCAAATTCTGATTTTCGAAAGTTTTGAAAATTTGAGTTTTAGCCATGGGTCCATAGTTGAACACTTTAAATAAAAAAGAGACAACTTTGATTCAATAAATGATATTTTCAAGTGTACAAATTTGATGAGGGCGATTCCAAATTTAGGGGAAAAAGGACATTTTGATACATTAAATTCACTCGAGAAAGTTCAAATTCTGATTTTCGAAAGTTTTAAAAATTTGAGTTTTAGCCATGGGTCCATAGTTGAACACTTTAAATAAAAAAGAGACAACTTTGATTCAATAAATGATATTTTCAAGTGTACAAATTTGATGAGGGCGATTCCAAATTTAGGGGAAAAACGACATTTTGATACATTAAATTCACTCGAGAAAGTTCAAATTCTGATTTTCGAAAGTTTTGAAAATTTGAGTTTTAGCCATGGGTCCATAGTTGAACACTTTAAATAAAAAAGAGACAACTTTGATTCAATAAATGATATTTTCAAGTGTACAAATTTGATGAGGGCGATTCCAAATTTAGGGGAAAAAGGACATTTTGATACATTAAATTCACTCGAGAAAGTTCAAATTCTGATTTTCGAAAGTTTTGAAAATTTGAGTTTTAGCCATGGGTCCATAGTTGAACACTTTAAATAAAAAAGAGACAACTTTGATTCAATAAATGATATTTTCAAGTGTACAAATTTGATGAGGGCGATTCCAAATTTAGGGGAAAAAGGACATTTTGATACATTAAATTCACTCGAGAAAGTTCAAATTCTGATTTTCGAAAGTTTTGAAAATTTGAGTTTTAGCCATGGGTCCATAGTTGAACACTTTAAATAAAAAAGAGACAACTTTGATTCAATAAATGATATTTTCAAGTGTACAAATTTGATGAGGGCGATTCCAAATTTAGGGGAAAAAGGACATTTTGATACATTAAATTCACTCGAGAAAGTTCAAATTCTGATTTTCGAAAGTTTTAAAAATTTGAGTTTTAGCCATGGGTCCATAGTTGAACACTTTAAATAAAAAAGAGACAACTTTGATTCAATAAATGATATTTTCAAGTGTACAAATTTGATGAGGGCGATTCCAAATTTAGGGGAAAAAGGACATTTTGATACATTAAATTCACTCGAGAAAGTTCAAATTCTGATTTTCGAAAGTTTTGAAAATTTGAGTTTTAGCCATGGGTCCATAGTTGAACACTTTAAATAAAAAAGAGACAACTTTGATTCAATAAATGATATTTTCAAGTGTACAAATTTGATGAGGGCGATTCCAAATTTAGGGGAAAAAGGACATTTTGATACATTAAATTCACTCGAGAAAGTTCAAATTCTGATTTTCGAAAGTTTTGAAAATTTGAGTTTTAGCCATGGGTCCATAGTTGAACACTTTAAATAAAAAAGAGACAACTTTGATTCAATAAATGATATTTTCAAGTGTACAAATTTGATGAGGGCGATTCCAAATTTAGGGGAAAAAGGACATTTTGATACATTAAATTCACTCGAGAAAGTTCAAATTCTGATTTTCGAAAGTTTTAAAAATTTGAGTTTTAGCCATGGGTCCATAGTTGAACACTTTAAATAAAAAAGAGACAACTTTGATTCAATAAATGATATTTTCAAGTGTACAAATTTGATGAGGGCGATTCCAAATTTAGGGGAAAAACGACATTTTGATACATTAAATTCACTCGAGAAAGTTCAAATTCTGATTTTCGAAAGTTTTGAAAATTTGAGTTTTAGCCATGGGTCCATAGTTGAACACTTTAAATAAAAAAGAGACAACTTTGATTCAATAAATGATATTTTCAAGTGTACAAATTTGATGAGGGCGATTCCAAATTTAGGGGAAAAAGGACATTTTGATACATTAAATTCACTCGAGAAAGTTCAAATTCTGATTTTCGAAAGTTTTGAAAATTTGAGTTTTAGCCATGGGTCCATAGTTGAACACTTTAAATAAAAAAGAGACAACTTTGATTCAATAAATGATATTTTCAAGTGTACAAATTTGATGAGGGCGATTCCAAATTTAGGGGAAAAAGGACATTTTGATACATTAAATTCACTCGAGAAAGTTCAAATTCTGATTTTCGAAAGTTTTAAAAATTTGAGTTTTAGCCATGGGTCCATAGTTGAACACTTTAAATAAAAAAGAGACAACTTTGATTCAATAAATGATATTTTCAAGTGTACAAATTTGATGAGGGCGATTCCAAATTTAGGGGAAAGAGGACATTTTGATACATTAAATTCACTCGAGAAAGTTCAAATTCTGATTTTCGAAAGTTTTGAAAATTTGAGTTTTAGCCATGGGTCCATAGTTGAACACTTTAAATAAAAAAGAGACAACTTTGATTCAATAAATGATATTTTCAAGTGTACAAATTTGATGAGGGCGATTCCAAATTTAGGGGAAAAAGGACATTTTGATACATTAAATTCACTCGAGAAAGTTCAAATTCTGATTTTCGAAAGTTTTAAAAATTTGAGTTTTAGCCATGGGTCCATAGTTGAACACTTTAAATAAAAAAGAGACAACTTTGATTCAATAAATGATATTTTCAAGTGTACAAATTTGATGAGGGCGATTCCAAATTTAGGGGAAAAACGACATTTTGATACATTAAATTCACTCGAGAAAGTTCAAATTCTGATTTTCGAAAGTTTTGAAAATTTGAGTTTTAGCCATGGGTCCATAGTTGAACACTTTAAATAAAAAAGAGACAACTTTGATTCAATAAATGATATTTTCAAGTGTACAAATTTGATGAGGGCGATTCCAAATTTAGGGGAAAAAGGACATTTTGATACATTAAATTCACTCGAGAAAGTTCAAATTCTGATTTTCGAAAGTTTTAAAAATTTGAGTTTTAGCCATGGGTCCATAGTTGAACACTTTAAATAAAAAAGAGACAACTTTGATTCAATAAATGATATTTTCAAGTGTACAAATTTGATGAGGGCGATTCCAAATTTAGGGGAAAGACGACATTTTGATACATTAAATTCACTCGAGAAAGTTCAAATTCTGATTTTCGAAAGTTTTGAAAATTTGAGTTTTAGCCATGGGTCCATAGTTGAACACTTTAAATAAAAAAGAGACAACTTTGATTCAATAAATGATATTTTCAAGTGTACAAATTTGATGAGGGCGATTCCAAATTTAGGGGAAAAAGGACATTTTGATACATTAAATTCACTCGAGAAAGTTCAAATTCTGATTTTCGAAAGTTTTAAAAATTTGAGTTTTAGCCATGGGTCCATAGTTGAACACTTTAAATAAAAAAGAGACAACTTTGATTCAATAAATGATATTTTCAAGTGTACAAATTTGATGAGGGCGATTCCAAATTTAGGGGAAAGACGACATTTTGATACATTAAATTCACTCGAGAAAGTTCAAATTCTGATTTTCGAAAGTTTTGAAAATTTGAGTTTTAGCCATGGGTCCATAGTTGAACACTTTAAATAAAAAAGAGACAACTTTGATTCAATAAATGATATTTTCAAGTGTACAAATTTGATGAGGGCGATTCCAAATTTAGGGGAAAAAGGACATTTTGATACATTAAATTCACTCGAGAAAGTTCAAATTCTGATTTTCGAAAGTTTTAAAAATTTGAGTTTTAGCCATGGGTCCATAGTTGAACACTTTAAATAAAAAAGAGACAACTTTGATTCAATAAATGATATTTTCAAGTGTACAAATTTGATGAGGGCGATTCCAAATTTAGGGGAAAAAGGACATTTTGATACATTAAATTCACTCGAGAAAGTTCAAATTCTGATTTTCGAAAGTTTTGAAAATTTGAGTTTTAGCCATGGGTCCATAGTTGAACACTTTAAATAAAAAAGAGACAACTTTGATTCAATAAATGATATTTTCAAGTGTACAAATTTGATGAGGGCGATTCCAAATTTAGGGGAAAAGGACATTTTGATACATTAAATTCACTCGAGAAAGTTCAAATTCTGATTTTCGAAAGTTTTAAAAATTTGAGTTTTAGCCATGGGTCCATAGTTGAACACTTTAAATAAAAAAGAGACAACTTTGATTCAATAAATGATATTTTCAAGTGTACAAATTTGATGAGGGCGATTCCAAATTTAGGGGAAAGAGGACATTTTGATACATTAAATTCACTCGAGAAAGTTCAAATTCTGATTTTCGAAAGTTTTGAAAATTTGAGTTTTAGCCATGGGTCCATAGTTGAACACTTTAAATAAAAAAGAGACAACTTTGATTCAATAAATGATATTTTCAAGTGTACAAATTTGATGAGGGCGATTCCAAATTTAGGGGAAAAAGGACATTTTGATACATTAAATTCACTCGAGAAAGTTCAAATTCTGATTTTCGAAAGTTTTGAAAATTTGAGTTTTAGCCATGGGTCCATAGTTGAACACTTTAAATAAAAAAGAGACAACTTTGATTCAATAAATGATATTTTCAAGTGTACAAATTTGATGAGGGCGATTCCAAATTTAGGGGAAAAAGGACATTTTGATACATTAAATTCACTCGAGAAAGTTCAAATTCTGATTTTCGAAAGTTTTGAAAATTTGAGTTTTAGCCATGGGTCCATAGTTGAACACTTTAAATAAAAAAGAGACAACTTTGATTCAATAAATGATATTTTCAAGTGTACAAATTTGATGAGGGCGATTCCAAATTTAGGGGAAAAAGGACATTTTGATACATTAAATTCACTCGAGAAAGTTCAAATTCTGATTTTCGAAAGTTTTAAAAATTTGAGTTTTAGCCATGGGTCCATAGTTGAACACTTTAAATAAAAAAGAGACAACTTTGATTCAATAAATGATATTTTCAAGTGTACAAATTTGATGAGGGCGATTCCAAATTTAGGGGAAAAAGGACATTTTGATACATTAAATTCACTCGAGAAAGTTCAAATTCTGATTTTCGAAAGTTTTAAAAATTTGAGTTTTAGCCATGGGTCCATAGTTGAACACTTTAAATAAAAAAGAGACAACTTTGATTCAATAAATGATATTTTCAAGTGTACAAATTTGATGAGGGCGATTCCAAATTTAGGGGAAAAACGACATTTTGATACATTAAATTCACTCGAGAAAGTTCAAATTCTGATTTTCGAAAGTTTTGAAAATTTGAGTTTTAGCCATGGGTCCATAGTTGAACACTTTAAATAAAAAAGAGACAACTTTGATTCAATAAATGATATTTTCAAGTGTACAAATTTGATGAGGGCGATTCCAAATTTAGGGGAAAAAGGACATTTTGATACATTAAATTCACTCGAGAAAGTTCAAATTCTGATTTTCGAAAGTTTTAAAAATTTGAGTTTTAGCCATGGGTCCATAGTTGAACACTTTAAATAAAAAAGAGACAACTTTGATTCAATAAATGATATTTTCAAGTGTACAAATTTGATGAGGGCGATTCCAAATTTAGGGGAAAGAGGACATTTTGATACATTAAATTCACTCGAGAAAGTTCAAATTCTGATTTTCGAAAGTTTTGAAAATTTGAGTTTTAGCCATGGGTCCATAGTTGAACACTTTAAATAAAAAAGAGACAACTTTGATTCAATAAATGATATTTTCAAGTGTACAAATTTGATGAGGGCGATTCCAAATTTAGGGGAAAAAGGACATTTTGATACATTAAATTCACTCGAGAAAGTTCAAATTCTGATTTTCGAAAGTTTTGAAAATTTGAGTTTTAGCCATGGGTCCATAGTTGAACACTTTAAATAAAAAAGAGACAACTTTGATTCAATAAATGATATTTTCAAGTGTACAAATTTGATGAGGGCGATTCCAAATTTAGGGGAAAAACGACATTTTGATACATTAAATTCACTCGAGAAAGTTCAAATTCTGATTTTCGAAAGTTTTGAAAATTTGAGTTTTAGCCATGGGTCCATAGTTGAACACTTTAAATAAAAAAGAGACAACTTTGATTCAATAAATGATATTTTCAAGTGTACAAATTTGATGAGGGCGATTCCAAATTTAGGGGAAAAAGGACATTTTGATACATTAAATTCACTCGAGAAAGTTCAAATTCTGATTTTCGAAAGTTTTAAAAATTTGAGTTTTAGCCATGGGTCCATAGTTGAACACTTTAAATAAAAAAGAGACAACTTTGATTCAATAAATGATATTTTCAAGTGTACAAATTTGATGAGGGCGATTCCAAATTTAGGGGAAAAACGACATTTTGATACATTAAATTCACTCGAGAAAGTTCAAATTCTGATTTTCGAAAGTTTTGAAAATTTGAGTTTTAGCCATGGGTCCATAGTTGAACACTTTAAATAAAAAAGAGACAACTTTGATTCAATAAATGATATTTTCAAGTGTACAAATTTGATGAGGGCGATTCCAAATTTAGGGGAAAAAGGACATTTTGATACATTAAATTCACTCGAGAAAGTTCAAATTCTGATTTTCGAAAGTTTTAAAAATTTGAGTTTTAGCCATGGGTCCATAGTTGAACACTTTAAATAAAAAAGAGACAACTTTGATTCAATAAATGATATTTTCAAGTGTACAAATTTGATGAGGGCGATTCCAAATTTAGGGGAAAAGACGACATTTTGATACATTAAATTCACTCGAGAAAGTTCAAATTCTGATTTTCGAAAGTTTTGAAAATTTGAGTTTTAGCCATGGGTCCATAGTTGAACACTTTAAATAAAAAAGAGACAACTTTGATTCAATAAATGATATTTTCAAGTGTACAAATTTGATGAGGGCGATTCCAAATTTAGGGGAAAAAGGACATTTTGATACATTAAATTCACTCGAGAAAGTTCAAATTCTGATTTTCGAAAGTTTTGAAAATTTGAGTTTTAGCCATGGGTCCATAGTTGAACACTTTAAATAAAAAAGAGACAACTTTGATTCAATAAATGATATTTTCAAGTGTACAAATTTGATGAGGGCGATTCCAAATTTAGGGGAAAGACGACATTTTGATACATTAAATTCACTCGAGAAAGTTCAAATTCTGATTTTCGAAAGTTTTGAAAATTTGAGTTTTAGCCATGGGTCCATAGTTGAACACTTTAAATAAAAAAGAGACAACTTTGATTCAATAAATGATATTTTCAAGTGTACAAATTTGATGAGGGCGATTCCAAATTTAGGGGAAAAAGGACATTTTGATACATTAAATTCACTCGAGAAAGTTCAAATTCTGATTTTCGAAAGTTTTAAAAATTTGAGTTTTAGCCATGGGTCCATAGTTGAACACTTTAAATAAAAAAGAGACAACTTTGATTCAATAAATGATATTTTCAAGTGTACAAATTTGATGAGGGCGATTCCAAATTTAGGGGAAAAGAGGACATTTTGATACATTAAATTCACTCGAGAAAGTTCAAATTCTGATTTTCGAAAGTTTTGAAAATTTGAGTTTTAGCCATGGGTCCATAGTTGAACACTTTAAATAAAAAAGAGACAACTTTGATTCAATAAATGATATTTTCAAGTGTACAAATTTGATGAGGGCGATTCCAAATTTAGGGGAAAAAGGACATTTTGATACATTAAATTCACTCGAGAAAGTTCAAATTCTGATTTTCGAAAGTTTTAAAAATTTGAGTTTTAGCCATGGGTCCATAGTTGAACACTTTAAATAAAAAAGAGACAACTTTGATTCAATAAATGATATTTTCAAGTGTACAAATTTGATGAGGGCGATTCCAAATTTAGGGGAAAAAGGACATTTTGATACATTAAATTCACTCGAGAAAGTTCAAATTCTGATTTTCGAAAGTTTTGAAAATTTGAGTTTTAGCCATGGGTCCATAGTTGAACACTTTAAATAAAAAAGAGACAACTTTGATTCAATAAATGATATTTTCAAGTGTACAAATTTGATGAGGGCGATTCCAAATTTAGGGGAAAAAGGACATTTTGATACATTAAATTCACTCGAGAAAGTTCAAATTCTGATTTTCGAAAGTTTTGAAAATTTGAGTTTTAGCCATGGGTCCATAGTTGAACACTTTAAATAAAAAAGAGACAACTTTGATTCAATAAATGATATTTTCAAGTGTACAAATTTGATGAGGGCGATTCCAAATTTAGGGGAAAGACGACATTTTGATACATTAAATTCACTCGAGAAAGTTCAAATTCTGATTTTCGAAAGTTTTGAAAATTTGAGTTTTAGCCATGGGTCCATAGTTGAACACTTTAAATAAAAAAGAGACAACTTTGATTCAATAAATGATATTTTCAAGTGTACAAATTTGATGAGGGCGATTCCAAATTTAGGGGAAAGAGGACATTTTGATACATTAAATTCACTCGAGAAAGTTCAAATTCTGATTTTCGAAAGTTTTAAAAATTTGAGTTTTAGCCATGGGTCCATAGTTGAACACTTTAAATAAAAAAGAGACAACTTTGATTCAATAAATGATATTTTCAAGTGTACAAATTTGATGAGGGCGATTCCAAATTTAGGGGAAAAAGACGACATTTTGATACATTAAATTCACTCGAGAAAGTTCAAATTCTGATTTTCGAAAGTTTTGAAAATTTGAGTTTTAGCCATGGGTCCATAGTTGAACACTTTAAATAAAAAAGAGACAACTTTGATTCAATAAATGATATTTTCAAGTGTACAAATTTGATGAGGGCGATTCCAAATTTAGGGGAAAAAGGACATTTTGATACATTAAATTCACTCGAGAAAGTTCAAATTCTGATTTTCGAAAGTTTTAAAAATTTGAGTTTTAGCCATGGGTCCATAGTTGAACACTTTAAATAAAAAAGAGACAACTTTGATTCAATAAATGATATTTTCAAGTGTACAAATTTGATGAGGGCGATTCCAAATTTAGGGGAAAGACGACATTTTGATACATTAAATTCACTCGAGAAAGTTCAAATTCTGATTTTCGAAAGTTTTGAAAATTTGAGTTTTAGCCATGGGTCCATAGTTGAACACTTTAAATAAAAAAGAGACAACTTTGATTCAATAAATGATATTTTCAAGTGTACAAATTTGATGAGGGCGATTCCAAATTTAGGGGAAAAAGGACATTTTGATACATTAAATTCACTCGAGAAAGTTCAAATTCTGATTTTCGAAAGTTTTAAAAATTTGAGTTTTAGCCATGGGTCCATAGTTGAACACTTTAAATAAAAAAGAGACAACTTTGATTCAATAAATGATATTTTCAAGTGTACAAATTTGATGAGGGCGATTCCAAATTTAGGGGAAAGACGACATTTTGATACATTAAATTCACTCGAGAAAGTTCAAATTCTGATTTTCGAAAGTTTTGAAAATTTGAGTTTTAGCCATGGGTCCATAGTTGAACACTTTAAATAAAAAAGAGACAACTTTGATTCAATAAATGATATTTTCAAGTGTACAAATTTGATGAGGGCGATTCCAAATTTAGGGGAAAAAGGACATTTTGATACATTAAATTCACTCGAGAAAGTTCAAATTCTGATTTTCGAAAGTTTTAAAAATTTGAGTTTTAGCCATGGGTCCATAGTTGAACACTTTAAATAAAAAAGAGACAACTTTGATTCAATAAATGATATTTTCAAGTGTACAAATTTGATGAGGGCGATTCCAAATTTAGGGGAAAGAGGACATTTTGATACATTAAATTCACTCGAGAAAGTTCAAATTCTGATTTTCGAAAGTTTTGAAAATTTGAGTTTTAGCCATGGGTCCATAGTTGAACACTTTAAATAAAAAAGAGACAACTTTGATTCAATAAATGATATTTTCAAGTGTACAAATTTGATGAGGGCGATTCCAAATTTAGGGGAAAAAGGACATTTTGATACATTAAATTCACTCGAGAAAGTTCAAATTCTGATTTTCGAAAGTTTTAAAAATTTGAGTTTTAGCCATGGGTCCATAGTTGAACACTTTAAATAAAAAAGAGACAACTTTGATTCAATAAATGATATTTTCAAGTGTACAAATTTGATGAGGGCGATTCCAAATTTAGGGGAAAGACGACATTTTGATACATTAAATTCACTCGAGAAAGTTCAATTTCTGATTTTCGAAAGTTTTGAAAATTTGAGTTTTAGCCATGGGTCCATAGTTGAACACTTTAAATAAAAAAGAGACAACTTTGATTCAATAAATGATATTTTCAAGTGTACAAATTTGATGAGGGCGATTCCAAATTTAGGGGAAAAAGGACATTTTGATACATTAAATTCACTCGAGAAAGTTCAAATTCTGATTTTCGAAAGTTTTAAAAATTTGAGTTTTAGCCATGGGTCCATAGTTGAACACTTTAAATAAAAAAGAGACAACTTTGATTCAATAAATGATATTTTCAAGTGTACAAATTTGATGAGGGCGATTCCAAATTTAGGGGAAAGAGGACATTTTGATACATTAAATTCACTCGAGAAAGTTCAAATTCTGATTTTCGAAAGTTTTGAAAATTTGAGTTTTAGCCATGGGTCCATAGTTGAACACTTTAAATAAAAAAGAGACAACTTTGATTCAATAAATGATATTTTCAAGTGTACAAATTTGATGAGGGCGATTCCAAATTTAGGGGAAAAAGGACATTTTGATACATTAAATTCACTCGAGAAAGTTCAAATTCTGATTTTCGAAAGTTTTAAAAATTTGAGTTTTAGCCATGGGTCCATAGTTGAACACTTTAAATAAAAAAGAGACAACTTTGATTCAATAAATGATATTTTCAAGTGTACAAATTTGATGAGGGCGATTCCAAATTTAGGGGAAAGACGACATTTTGATACATTAAATTCACTCGAGAAAGTTCAAATTCTGATTTTCGAAAGTTTTGAAAATTTGAGTTTTAGCCATGGGTCCATAGTTGAACACTTTAAATAAAAAAGAGACAACTTTGATTCAATAAATGATATTTTCAAGTGTACAAATTTGATGAGGGCGATTCCAAATTTAGGGGAAAAAGGACATTTTGATACATTAAATTCACTCGAGAAAGTTCAAATTCTGATTTTCGAAAGTTTTAAAAATTTGAGTTTTAGCCATGGGTCCATAGTTGAACACTTTAAATAAAAAAGAGACAACTTTGATTCAATAAATGATATTTTCAAGTGTACAAATTTGATGAGGGCGATTCCAAATTTAGGGGAAAGACGACATTTTGATACATTAAATTCACTCGAGAAAGTTCAAATTCTGATTTTCGAAAGTTTTGAAAATTTGAGTTTTAGCCATGGGTCCATAGTTGAACACTTTAAATAAAAAAGAGACAACTTTGATTCAATAAATGATATTTTCAAGTGTACAAATTTGATGAGGGCGATTCCAAATTTAGGGGAAAAAGGACATTTTGATACATTAAATTCACTCGAGAAAGTTCAAATTCTGATTTTCGAAAGTTTTAAAAATTTGAGTTTTAGCCATGGGTCCATAGTTGAACACTTTAAATAAAAAAGAGACAACTTTGATTCAATAAATGATATTTTCAAGTGTACAAATTTGATGAGGGCGATTCCAAATTTAGGGGAAAGACGACATTTTGATACATTAAATTCACTCGAGAAAGTTCAAATTCTGATTTTCGAAAGTTTTGAAAATTTGAGTTTTAGCCATGGGTCCATAGTTGAACACTTTAAATAAAAAAGAGACAACTTTGATTCAATAAATGATATTTTCAAGTGTACAAATTTGATGAGGGCGATTCCAAATTTAGGGGAAAAAGGACATTTTGATACATTAAATTCACTCGAGAAAGTTCAAATTCTGATTTTCGAAAGTTTTAAAAATTTGAGTTTTAGCCATGGGTCCATAGTTGAACACTTTAAATAAAAAAGAGACAACTTTGATTCAATAAATGATATTTTCAAGTGTACAAATTTGATGAGGGCGATTCCAAATTTAGGGGAAAGAGGACATTTTGATACATTAAATTCACTCGAGAAAGTTCAAATTCTGATTTTCGAAAGTTTTGAAAATTTGAGTTTTAGCCATGGGTCCATAGTTGAACACTTTAAATAAAAAAGAGACAACTTTGATTCAATAAATGATATTTTCAAGTGTACAAATTTGATGAGGGCGATTCCAAATTTAGGGGAAAAAGGACATTTTGATACATTAAATTCACTCGAGAAAGTTCAAATTCTGATTTTCGAAAGTTTTAAAAATTTGAGTTTTAGCCATGGGTCCATAGTTGAACACTTTAAATAAAAAAGAGACAACTTTGATTCAATAAATGATATTTTCAAGTGTACAAATTTGATGAGGGCGATTCCAAATTTAGGGGAAAAAGGACATTTTGATACATTAAATTCACTCGAGAAAGTTCAAATTCTGATTTTCGAAAGTTTTGAAAATTTGAGTTTTAGCCATGGGTCCATAGTTGAACACTTTAAATAAAAAAGAGACAACTTTGATTCAATAAATGATATTTTCAAGTGTACAAATTTGATGAGGGCGATTCCAAATTTAGGGGAAAAACGACATTTTGATACATTAAATTCACTCGAGAAAGTTCAAATTCTGATTTTCGAAAGTTTTGAAAATTTGAGTTTTAGCCATGGGTCCATAGTTGAACACTTTAAATAAAAAAGAGACAACTTTGATTCAATAAATGATATTTTCAAGTGTACAAATTTGATGAGGGCGATTCCAAATTTAGGGGAAAAAGGACATTTTGATACATTAAATTCACTCGAGAAAGTTCAAATTCTGATTTTCGAAAGTTTTAAAAATTTGAGTTTTAGCCATGGGTCCATAGTTGAACACTTTAAATAAAAAAGAGACAACTTTGATTCAATAAATGATATTTTCAAGTGTACAAATTTGATGAGGGCGATTCCAAATTTAGGGGAAAAAGGACATTTTGATACATTAAATTCACTCGAGAAAGTTCAAATTCTGATTTTCGAAAGTTTTGAAAATTTGAGTTTTAGCCATGGGTCCATAGTTGAACACTTTAAATAAAAAAGAGACAACTTTGATTCAATAAATGATATTTTCAAGTGTACAAATTTGATGAGGGCGATTCCAAATTTAGGGGAAAAAGGACATTTTGATACATTAAATTCACTCGAGAAAGTTCAAATTCTGATTTTCGAAAGTTTTAAAAATTTGAGTTTTAGCCATGGGTCCATAGTTGAACACTTTAAATAAAAAAGAGACAACTTTGATTCAATAAATGATATTTTCAAGTGTACAAATTTGATGAGGGCGATTCCAAATTTAGGGGAAAGAGGACATTTTGATACATTAAATTCACTCGAGAAAGTTCAAATTCTGATTTTCGAAAGTTTTGAAAATTTGAGTTTTAGCCATGGGTCCATAGTTGAACACTTTAAATAAAAAAGAGACAACTTTGATTCAATAAATGATATTTTCAAGTGTACAAATTTGATGAGGGCGATTCCAAATTTAGGGGAAAAAGGACATTTTGATACATTAAATTCACTCGAGAAAGTTCAAATTCTGATTTTCGAAAGTTTTGAAAATTTGAGTTTTAGCCATGGGTCCATAGTTGAACACTTTAAATAAAAAAGAGACAACTTTGATTCAATAAATGATATTTTCAAGTGTACAAATTTGATGAGGGCGATTCCAAATTTAGGGGAAAAAGGACATTTTGATACATTAAATTCACTCGAGAAAGTTCAAATTCTGATTTTCGAAAGTTTTGAAAATTTGAGTTTTAGCCATGGGTCCATAGTTGAACACTTTAAATAAAAAAGAGACAACTTTGATTCAATAAATGATATTTTCAAGTGTACAAATTTGATGAGGGCGATTCCAAATTTAGGGGAAAAAGGACATTTTGATACATTAAATTCACTCGAGAAAGTTCAAATTCTGATTTTCGAAAGTTTTAAAAATTTGAGTTTTAGCCATGGGTCCATAGTTGAACACTTTAAATAAAAAAGAGACAACTTTGATTCAATAAATGATATTTTCAAGTGTACAAATTTGATGAGGGCGATTCCAAATTTAGGGGAAAGAGGACATTTTGATACATTAAATTCACTCGAGAAAGTTCAAATTCTGATTTTCGAAAGTTTTGAAAATTTGAGTTTTAGCCATGGGTCCATAGTTGAACACTTTAAATAAAAAAGAGACAACTTTGATTCAATAAATGATATTTTCAAGTGTACAAATTTGATGAGGGCGATTCCAAATTTAGGGGAAAAAGGACATTTTGATACATTAAATTCACTCGAGAAAGTTCAAATTCTGATTTTCGAAAGTTTTAAAAATTTGAGTTTTAGCCATGGGTCCATAGTTGAACACTTTAAATAAAAAAGAGACAACTTTGATTCAATAAATGATATTTTCAAGTGTACAAATTTGATGAGGGCGATTCCAAATTTAGGGGAAAGACGACATTTTGATACATTAAATTCACTCGAGAAAGTTCAAATTCTGATTTTCGAAAGTTTTGAAAATTTGAGTTTTAGCCATGGGTCCATAGTTGAACACTTTAAATAAAAAAGAGACAACTTTGATTCAATAAATGATATTTTCAAGTGTACAAATTTGATGAGGGCGATTCCAAATTTAGGGGAAAAAGGACATTTTGATACATTAAATTCACTCGAGAAAGTTCAAATTCTGATTTTCGAAAGTTTTAAAAATTTGAGTTTTAGCCATGGGTCCATAGTTGAACACTTTAAATAAAAAAGAGACAACTTTGATTCAATAAATGATATTTTCAAGTGTACAAATTTGATGAGGGCGATTCCAAATTTAGGGGAAAAAGGACATTTTGATACATTAAATTCACTCGAGAAAGTTCAAATTCTGATTTTCGAAAGTTTTAAAAATTTGAGTTTTAGCCATGGGTCCATAGTTGAACACTTTAAATAAAAAAGAGACAACTTTGATTCAATAAATGATATTTTCAAGTGTACAAATTTGATGAGGGCGATTCCAAATTTAGGGGAAAAGGACATTTTGATACATTAAATTCACTCGAGAAAGTTCAAATTCTGATTTTCGAAAGTTTTGAAAATTTGAGTTTTAGCCATGGGTCCATAGTTGAACACTTTAAATAAAAAAGAGACAACTTTGATTCAATAAATGATATTTTCAAGTGTACAAATTTGATGAGGGCGATTCCAAATTTAGGGGAAAAAGGACATTTTGATACATTAAATTCACTCGAGAAAGTTCAAATTCTGATTTTCGAAAGTTTTAAAAATTTGAGTTTTAGCCATGGGTCCATAGTTGAACACTTTAAATAAAAAAGAGACAACTTTGATTCAATAAATGATATTTTCAAGTGTACAAATTTGATGAGGGCGATTCCAAATTTAGGGGAAAGAGGACATTTTGATACATTAAATTCACTCGAGAAAGTTCAAATTCTGATTTTCGAAAGTTTTGAAAATTTGAGTTTTAGCCATGGGTCCATAGTTGAACACTTTAAATAAAAAAGAGACAACTTTGATTCAATAAATGATATTTTCAAGTGTACAAATTTGATGAGGGCGATTCCAAATTTAGGGGAAAAAGGACATTTTGATACATTAAATTCACTCGAGAAAGTTCAAATTCTGATTTTCGAAAGTTTTAAAAATTTGAGTTTTAGCCATGGGTCCATAGTTGAACACTTTAAATAAAAAAGAGACAACTTTGATTCAATAAATGATATTTTCAAGTGTACAAATTTGATGAGGGCGATTCCAAATTTAGGGGAAAAACGACATTTTGATACATTAAATTCACTCGAGAAAGTTCAAATTCTGATTTTCGAAAGTTTTGAAAATTTGAGTTTTAGCCATGGGTCCATAGTTGAACACTTTAAATAAAAAAGAGACAACTTTGATTCAATAAATGATATTTTCAAGTGTACAAATTTGATGAGGGCGATTCCAAATTTAGGGGAAAAAGGACATTTTGATACATTAAATTCACTCGAGAAAGTTCAAATTCTGATTTTCGAAAGTTTTAAAAATTTGAGTTTTAGCCATGGGTCCATAGTTGAACACTTTAAATAAAAAAGAGACAACTTTGATTCAATAAATGATATTTTCAAGTGTACAAATTTGATGAGGGCGATTCCAAATTTAGGGGAAAGACGACATTTTGATACATTAAATTCACTCGAGAAAGTTCAAATTCTGATTTTCGAAAGTTTTGAAAATTTGAGTTTTAGCCATGGGTCCATAGTTGAACACTTTAAATAAAAAAGAGACAACTTTGATTCAATAAATGATATTTTCAAGTGTACAAATTTGATGAGGGCGATTCCAAATTTAGGGGAAAAAGGACATTTTGATACATTAAATTCACTCGAGAAAGTTCAAATTCTGATTTTCGAAAGTTTTAAAAATTTGAGTTTTAGCCATGGGTCCATAGTTGAACACTTTAAATAAAAAAGAGACAACTTTGATTCAATAAATGATATTTTCAAGTGTACAAATTTGATGAGGGCGATTCCAAATTTAGGGGAAAGACGACATTTTGATACATTAAATTCACTCGAGAAAGTTCAAATTCTGATTTTCGAAAGTTTTGAAAATTTGAGTTTTAGCCATGGGTCCATAGTTGAACACTTTAAATAAAAAAGAGACAACTTTGATTCAATAAATGATATTTTCAAGTGTACAAATTTGATGAGGGCGATTCCAAATTTAGGGGAAAAAGGACATTTTGATACATTAAATTCACTCGAGAAAGTTCAAATTCTGATTTTCGAAAGTTTTAAAAATTTGAGTTTTAGCCATGGGTCCATAGTTGAACACTTTAAATAAAAAAGAGACAACTTTGATTCAATAAATGATATTTTCAAGTGTACAAATTTGATGAGGGCGATTCCAAATTTAGGGGAAAGACGACATTTTGATACATTAAATTCACTCGAGAAAGTTCAAATTCTGATTTTCGAAAGTTTTGAAAATTTGAGTTTTAGCCATGGGTCCATAGTTGAACACTTTAAATAAAAAAGAGACAACTTTGATTCAATAAATGATATTTTCAAGTGTACAAATTTGATGAGGGCGATTCCAAATTTAGGGGAAAAAGGACATTTTGATACATTAAATTCACTCGAGAAAGTTCAAATTCTGATTTTCGAAAGTTTTAAAAATTTGAGTTTTAGCCATGGGTCCATAGTTGAACACTTTAAATAAAAAAGAGACAACTTTGATTCAATAAATGATATTTTCAAGTGTACAAATTTGATGAGGGCGATTCCAAATTTAGGGGAAAAAGGACATTTTGATACATTAAATTCACTCGAGAAAGTTCAAATTCTGATTTTCGAAAGTTTTGAAAATTTGAGTTTTAGCCATGGGTCCATAGTTGAACACTTTAAATAAAAAAGAGACAACTTTGATTCAATAAATGATATTTTCAAGTGTACAAATTTGATGAGGGCGATTCCAAATTTAGGGGAAAGAGGACATTTTGATACATTAAATTCACTCGAGAAAGTTCAAATTCTGATTTTCGAAAGTTTTGAAAATTTGAGTTTTAGCCATGGGTCCATAGTTGAACACTTTAAATAAAAAAGAGACAACTTTGATTCAATAAATGATATTTTCAAGTGTACAAATTTGATGAGGGCGATTCCAAATTTAGGGGAAAAAGGACATTTTGATACATTAAATTCACTCGAGAAAGTTCAAATTCTGATTTTCGAAAGTTTTAAAATTTGAGTTTTAGCCATGGGTCCATAGTTGAACACTTTAAATAAAAAAGAGACAACTTTGATTCAATAAATGATATTTTCAAGTGTACAAATTTGATGAGGGCGATTCCAAATTTAGGGGAAAAAGGACATTTTGATACATTAAATTCACTCGAGAAAGTTCAAATTCTGATTTTCGAAAGTTTTGAAAATTTGAGTTTTAGCCATGGGTCCATAGTTGAACACTTTAAATAAAAAAGAGACAACTTTGATTCAATAAATGATATTTTCAAGTGTACAAATTTGATGAGGGCGATTCCAAATTTAGGGGAAAAAGGACATTTTGATACATTAAATTCACTCGAGAAAGTTCAAATTCTGATTTTCGAAAGTTTTAAAAATTTGAGTTTTAGCCATGGGTCCATAGTTGAACACTTTAAATAAAAAAGAGACAACTTTGATTCAATAAATGATATTTTCAAGTGTACAAATTTGATGAGGGCGATTCCAAATTTAGGGGAAAAAGGACATTTTGATACATTAAATTCACTCGAGAAAGTTCAAATTCTGATTTTCGAAAGTTTTGAAAATTTGAGTTTTAGCCATGGGTCCATAGTTGAACACTTTAAATAAAAAAGAGACAACTTTGATTCAATAAATGATATTTTCAAGTGTACAAATTTGATGAGGGCGATTCCAAATTTAGGGGAAAAAGGACATTTTGATACATTAAATTCACTCGAGAAAGTTCAAATTCTGATTTTCGAAAGTTTTAAAAATTTGAGTTTTAGCCATGGGTCCATAGTTGAACACTTTAAATAAAAAAGAGACAACTTTGATTCAATAAATGATATTTTCAAGTGTACAAATTTGATGAGGGCGATTCCAAATTTAGGGGAAAAAGGACATTTTGATACATTAAATTCACTCGAGAAAGTTCAAATTCTGATTTTCGAAAGTTTTGAAAATTTGAGTTTTAGCCATGGGTCCATAGTTGAACACTTTAAATAAAAAAGAGACAACTTTGATTCAATAAATGATATTTTCAAGTGTACAAATTTGATGAGGGCGATTCCAAATTTAGGGGAAAAAGGACATTTTGATACATTAAATTCACTCGAGAAAGTTCAAATTCTGATTTTCGAAAGTTTTAAAAATTTGAGTTTTAGCCATGGGTCCATAGTTGAACACTTTAAATAAAAAAGAGACAACTTTGATTCAATAAATGATATTTTCAAGTGTACAAATTTGATGAGGGCGATTCCAAATTTAGGGGAAAGACGACATTTTGATACATTAAATTCACTCGAGAAAGTTCAAATTCTGATTTTCGAAAGTTTTGAAAATTTGAGTTTTAGCCATGGGTCCATAGTTGAACACTTTAAATAAAAAAGAGACAACTTTGATTCAATAAATGATATTTTCAAGTGTACAAATTTGATGAGGGCGATTCCAAATTTAGGGGAAAAAGGACATTTTGATACATTAAATTCACTCGAGAAAGTTCAAATTCTGATTTTCGAAAGTTTTAAAATTTGAGTTTTAGCCATGGGTCCATAGTTGAACACTTTAAATAAAAAAGAGACAACTTTGATTCAATAAATGATATTTTCAAGTGTACAAATTTGATGAGGGCGATTCCAAATTTAGGGGAAAAGGACATTTTGATACATTAAATTCACTCGAGAAAGTTCAAATTCTGATTTTCGAAAGTTTTGAAAATTTGAGTTTTAGCCATGGGTCCATAGTTGAACACTTTAAATAAAAAAGAGACAACTTTGATTCAATAAATGATATTTTCAAGTGTACAAATTTGATGAGGGCGATTCCAAATTTAGGGGAAAAAGGACATTTTGATACATTAAATTCACTCGAGAAAGTTCAAATTCTGATTTTCGAAAGTTTTGAAAATTTGAGTTTTAGCCATGGGTCCATAGTTGAACACTTTAAATAAAAAAGAGACAACTTTGATTCAATAAATGATATTTTCAAGTGTACAAATTTGATGAGGGCGATTCCAAATTTAGGGGAAAGAGGACATTTTGATACATTAAATTCACTCGAGAAAGTTCAAATTCTGATTTTCGAAAGTTTTGAAAATTTGAGTTTTAGCCATGGGTCCATAGTTGAACACTTTAAATAAAAAAGAGACAACTTTGATTCAATAAATGATATTTTCAAGTGTACAAATTTGATGAGGGCGATTCCAAATTTAGGGGAAAAAGGACATTTTGATACATTAAATTCACTCGAGAAAGTTCAAATTCTGATTTTCGAAAGTTTTAAAAATTTGAGTTTTAGCCATGGGTCCATAGTTGAACACTTTAAATAAAAAAGAGACAACTTTGATTCAATAAATGATATTTTCAAGTGTACAAATTTGATGAGGGCGATTCCAAATTTAGGGGAAAGACGACATTTTGATACATTAAATTCACTCGAGAAAGTTCAAATTCTGATTTTCGAAAGTTTTGAAAATTTGAGTTTTAGCCATGGGTCCATAGTTGAACACTTTAAATAAAAAAGAGACAACTTTGATTCAATAAATGATATTTTCAAGTGTACAAATTTGATGAGGGCGATTCCAAATTTAGGGGAAAAAGGACATTTTGATACATTAAATTCACTCGAGAAAGTTCAAATTCTGATTTTCGAAAGTTTTGAAAATTTGAGTTTTAGCCATGGGTCCATAGTTGAACACTTTAAATAAAAAAGAGACAACTTTGATTCAATAAATGATATTTTCAAGTGTACAAATTTGATGAGGGCGATTCCAAATTTAGGGGAAAAAGGACATTTTGATACATTAAATTCACTCGAGAAAGTTCAAATTCTGATTTTCGAAAGTTTTGAAAATTTGAGTTTTAGCCATGGGTCCATAGTTGAACACTTTAAATAAAAAAGAGACAACTTTGATTCAATAAATGATATTTTCAAGTGTACAAATTTGATGAGGGCGATTCCAAATTTAGGGGAAAAAGGACATTTTGATACATTAAATTCACTCGAGAAAGTTCAAATTCTGATTTTCGAAAGTTTTAAAAATTTGAGTTTTAGCCATGGGTCCATAGTTGAACACTTTAAATAAAAAAGAGACAACTTTGATTCAATAAATGATATTTTCAAGTGTACAAATTTGATGAGGGCGATTCCAAATTTAGGGGAAAAAGGACATTTTGATACATTAAATTCACTCGAGAAAGTTCAATTTCTGATTTTCGAAAGTTTTGAAAATTTGAGTTTTAGCCATGGGTCCATAGTTGAACACTTTAAATAAAAAAGAGACAACTTTGATTCAATAAATGATATTTTCAAGTGTACAAATTTGATGAGGGCGATTCCAAATTTAGGGGAAAAAGGACATTTTGATACATTAAATTCACTCGAGAAAGTTCAAATTCTGATTTTCGAAAGTTTTAAAAATTTGAGTTTTAGCCATGGGTCCATAGTTGAACACTTTAAATAAAAAAGAGACAACTTTGATTCAATAAATGATATTTTCAAGTGTACAAATTTGATGAGGGCGATTCCAAATTTAGGGGAAAAAGGACATTTTGATACATTAAATTCACTCGAGAAAGTTCAAATTCTGATTTTCGAAAGTTTTAAAAATTTGAGTTTTAGCCATGGGTCCATAGTTGAACACTTTAAATAAAAAAGAGACAACTTTGATTCAATAAATGATATTTTCAAGTGTACAAATTTGATGAGGGCGATTCCAAATTTAGGGGAAAGACGACATTTTGATACATTAAATTCACTCGAGAAAGTTCAAATTCTGATTTTCGAAAGTTTTGAAAATTTGAGTTTTAGCCATGGGTCCATAGTTGAACACTTTAAATAAAAAAGAGACAACTTTGATTCAATAAATGATATTTTCAAGTGTACAAATTTGATGAGGGCGATTCCAAATTTAGGGGAAAAAGGACATTTTGATACATTAAATTCACTCGAGAAAGTTCAAATTCTGATTTTCGAAAGTTTTAAAAATTTGAGTTTTAGCCATGGGTCCATAGTTGAACACTTTAAATAAAAAAGAGACAACTTTGATTCAATAAATGATATTTTCAAGTGTACAAATTTGATGAGGGCGATTCCAAATTTAGGGGAAAGAGGACATTTTGATACATTAAATTCACTCGAGAAAGTTCAAATTCTGATTTTCGAAAGTTTTGAAAATTTGAGTTTTAGCCATGGGTCCATAGTTGAACACTTTAAATAAAAAAGAGACAACTTTGATTCAATAAATGATATTTTCAAGTGTACAAATTTGATGAGGGCGATTCCAAATTTAGGGGAAAAAGGACATTTTGATACATTAAATTCACTCGAGAAAGTTCAAATTCTGATTTTCGAAAGTTTTAAAAATTTGAGTTTTAGCCATGGGTCCATAGTTGAACACTTTAAATAAAAAAGAGACAACTTTGATTCAATAAATGATATTTTCAAGTGTACAAATTTGATGAGGGCGATTCCAAATTTAGGGGAAAAAGGACATTTTGATACATTAAATTCACTCGAGAAAGTTCAAATTCTGATTTTCGAAAGTTTTGAAAATTTGAGTTTTAGCCATGGGTCCATAGTTGAACACTTTAAATAAAAAAGAGACAACTTTGATTCAATAAATGATATTTTCAAGTGTACAAATTTGATGAGGGCGATTCCAAATTTAGGGGAAAAAGGACATTTTGATACATTAAATTCACTCGAGAAAGTTCAAATTCTGATTTTCGAAAGTTTTAAAAATTTGAGTTTTAGCCATGGGTCCATAGTTGAACACTTTAAATAAAAAAGAGACAACTTTGATTCAATAAATGATATTTTCAAGTGTACAAATTTGATGAGGGCGATTCCAAATTTAGGGGAAAGAGGACATTTTGATACATTAAATTCACTCGAGAAAGTTCAAATTCTGATTTTCGAAAGTTTTGAAAATTTGAGTTTTAGCCATGGGTCCATAGTTGAACACTTTAAATAAAAAAGAGACAACTTTGATTCAATAAATGATATTTTCAAGTGTACAAATTTGATGAGGGCGATTCCAAATTTAGGGGAAAAAGGACATTTTGATACATTAAATTCACTCGAGAAAGTTCAAATTCTGATTTTCGAAAGTTTTAAAATTTGAGTTTTAGCCATGGGTCCATAGTTGAACACTTTAAATAAAAAAGAGACAACTTTGATTCAATAAATGATATTTTCAAGTGTACAAATTTGATGAGGGCGATTCCAAATTTAGGGGAAAAACGACATTTTGATACATTAAATTCACTCGAGAAAGTTCAAATTCTGATTTTCGAAAGTTTTGAAAATTTGAGTTTTAGCCATGGGTCCATAGTTGAACACTTTAAATAAAAAAGAGACAACTTTGATTCAATAAATGATATTTTCAAGTGTACAAATTTGATGAGGGCGATTCCAAATTTAGGGGAAAAAGGACATTTTGATACATTAAATTCACTCGAGAAAGTTCAAATTCTGATTTTCGAAAGTTTTAAAAATTTGAGTTTTAGCCATGGGTCCATAGTTGAACACTTTAAATAAAAAAGAGACAACTTTGATTCAATAAATGATATTTTCAAGTGTACAAATTTGATGAGGGCGATTCCAAATTTAGGGGAAAAAGGACATTTTGATACATTAAATTCACTCGAGAAAGTTCAAATTCTGATTTTCGAAAGTTTTGAAAATTTGAGTTTTAGCCATGGGTCCATAGTTGAACACTTTAAATAAAAAAGAGACAACTTTGATTCAATAAATGATATTTTCAAGTGTACAAATTTGATGAGGGCGATTCCAAATTTAGGGGAAAAAGACATTTTGATACATTAAATTCACTCGAGAAAGTTCAAATTCTGATTTTCGAAAGTTTTAAAATTTGAGTTTTAGCCATGGGTCCATAGTTGAACACTTTAAATAAAAAAGAGACAACTTTGATTCAATAAATGATATTTTCAAGTGTACAAATTTGATGAGGGCGATTCCAAATTTAGGGGAAAAAGGACATTTTGATACATTAAATTCACTCGAGAAAGTTCAAATTCTGATTTTCGAAAGTTTTGAAAATTTGAGTTTTAGCCATGGGTCCATAGTTGAACACTTTAAATAAAAAAGAGACAACTTTGATTCAATAAATGATATTTTCAAGTGTACAAATTTGATGAGGGCGATTCCAAATTTAGGGGAAAAAGGACATTTTGATACATTAAATTCACTCGAGAAAGTTCAAATTCTGATTTTCGAAAGTTTTAAAAATTTGAGTTTTAGCCATGGGTCCATAGTTGAACACTTTAAATAAAAAAGAGACAACTTTGATTCAATAAATGATATTTTCAAGTGTACAAATTTGATGAGGGCGATTCCAAATTTAGGGGAAAAGACGACATTTTGATACATTAAATTCACTCGAGAAAGTTCAAATTCTGATTTTCGAAAGTTTTGAAAATTTGAGTTTTAGCCATGGGTCCATAGTTGAACACTTTAAATAAAAAAGAGACAACTTTGATTCAATAAATGATATTTTCAAGTGTACAAATTTGATGAGGGCGATTCCAAATTTAGGGGAAAAAGGACATTTTGATACATTAAATTCACTCGAGAAAGTTCAAATTCTGATTTTCGAAAGTTTTAAAAATTTGAGTTTTAGCCATGGGTCCATAGTTGAACACTTTAAATAAAAAAGAGACAACTTTGATTCAATAAATGATATTTTCAAGTGTACAAATTTGATGAGGGCGATTCCAAATTTAGGGGAAAGAGGACATTTTGATACATTAAATTCACTCGAGAAAGTTCAAATTCTGATTTTCGAAAGTTTTGAAAATTTGAGTTTTAGCCATGGGTCCATAGTTGAACACTTTAAATAAAAAAGAGACAACTTTGATTCAATAAATGATATTTTCAAGTGTACAAATTTGATGAGGGCGATTCCAAATTTAGGGGAAAAAGGACATTTTGATACATTAAATTCACTCGAGAAAGTTCAAATTCTGATTTTCGAAAGTTTTAAAAATTTGAGTTTTAGCCATGGGTCCATAGTTGAACACTTTAAATAAAAAAGAGACAACTTTGATTCAATAAATGATATTTTCAAGTGTACAAATTTGATGAGGGCGATTCCAAATTTAGGGGAAAAACGACATTTTGATACATTAAATTCACTCGAGAAAGTTCAAATTCTGATTTTCGAAAGTTTTGAAAATTTGAGTTTTAGCCATGGGTCCATAGTTGAACACTTTAAATAAAAAAGAGACAACTTTGATTCAATAAATGATATTTTCAAGTGTACAAATTTGATGAGGGCGATTCCAAATTTAGGGGAAAAAGGACATTTTGATACATTAAATTCACTCGAGAAAGTTCAAATTCTGATTTTCGAAAGTTTTAAAAATTTGAGTTTTAGCCATGGGTCCATAGTTGAACACTTTAAATAAAAAAGAGACAACTTTGATTCAATAAATGATATTTTCAAGTGTACAAATTTGATGAGGGCGATTCCAAATTTAGGGGAAAGAGGACATTTTGATACATTAAATTCACTCGAGAAAGTTCAAATTCTGATTTTCGAAAGTTTTGAAAATTTGAGTTTTAGCCATGGGTCCATAGTTGAACACTTTAAATAAAAAAGAGACAACTTTGATTCAATAAATGATATTTTCAAGTGTACAAATTTGATGAGGGCGATTCCAAATTTAGGGGAAAAAGGACATTTTGATACATTAAATTCACTCGAGAAAGTTCAAATTCTGATTTTCGAAAGTTTTAAAAATTTGAGTTTTAGCCATGGGTCCATAGTTGAACACTTTAAATAAAAAAGAGACAACTTTGATTCAATAAATGATATTTTCAAGTGTACAAATTTGATGAGGGCGATTCCAAATTTAGGGGAAAGGACATTTTGATACATTAAATTCACTCGAGAAAGTTCAATTTCTGATTTTCGAAAGTTTTGAAAATTTGAGTTTTAGCCATGGGTCCATAGTTGAACACTTTAAATAAAAAAGAGACAACTTTGATTCAATAAATGATATTTTCAAGTGTACAAATTTGATGAGGGCGATTCCAAATTTAGGGGAAAAAGGACATTTTGATACATTAAATTCACTCGAGAAAGTTCAAATTCTGATTTTCGAAAGTTTTAAAAATTTGAGTTTTAGCCATGGGTCCATAGTTGAACACTTTAAATAAAAAAGAGACAACTTTGATTCAATAAATGATATTTTCAAGTGTACAAATTTGATGAGGGCGATTCCAAATTTAGGGGAAAGACGACATTTTGATACATTAAATTCACTCGAGAAAGTTCAATTTCTAATTTTCGAAAGTTTTGAAAATTTGAGTTTTAGCCATGGGTCCATAGTTGAACACTTTAAATAAAAAAGAGACAACTTTGATTCAATAAATGATATTTTCAAGTGTACAAATTTGATGAGGGCGATTCCAAATTTAGGGGAAAAAGGACATTTTGATACATTAAATTCACTCGAGAAAGTTCAAATTCTGATTTTCGAAAGTTTTGAAAATTTGAGTTTTAGCCATGGGTCCATAGTTGAACACTTTAAATAAAAAAGAGACAACTTTGATTCAATAAATGATATTTTCAAGTGTACAAATTTGATGAGGGCGATTCCAAATTTAGGGGAAAAGACGACATTTTGATACATTAAATTCACTCGAGAAAGTTCAAATTCTGATTTTCGAAAGTTTTGAAAATTTGAGTTTTAGCCATGGGTCCATAGTTGAACACTTTAAATAAAAAAGAGACAACTTTGATTCAATAAACGATATTTTCAAGTGTACAAATTTGATGAGGGCGATTCCAAATTTAGGGGAAAGACGACATTTTGATACATTAAATTCACTCGAGAAAGTTCAAATTCTGATTTTCGAAAGTTTTAAAAATTTGAGTTTTAGCCATGGGTCCATAGTTGAACACTTTAAATAAAAAAGAGACAACTTTGATTCAATAAATGATATTTTCAAGTGTACAAATTTGATGAGGGCGATTCCAAATTTAGGGGAAAAAGGACATTTTGATACATTAAATTCACTCGAGAAAGTTCAAATTCTGATTTTCGAAAGTTTTAAAAATTTGAGTTTAGCCATGGGTCCATAGTTGAACACTTTAAATAAAAAAGAGAAAACTTTGATTCAATAAAAGATATTTTCAAGTGTACAAATTTGATGACGGCGATTCCAAATTTAGGGGAAAGACGACATTTTGATACATTAAATTCACTCGAGAAAGTTCAAATTCTGATTTTCGAAAGTTTTGAAAATTTGAGTTTTAGCCATGGGTCCATAGTTGAACACTTTAAATAAAAAAGAGACAACTTTGATTCAATAAATGATATTTTCAAGTGTACAAATTTGATGAGGGCGATTCCAAATTTAGGGGAAAAAGGACATTTTGATACATTAAATTCACTCGAGAAAGTTCAAATTCTGATTTTCGAAAGTTTTAAAATTTGAGTTTTAGCCATGGGTCCATAGTTGAACACTTTAAATAAAAAAGAGACAACTTTGATTCAATAAACGATATTTTCAAGTGTACAAATTTGATGAGGGCGATTCCAAATTTAGGGGAAAGACGACATTTTGATACATTAAATTCACTCGAGAAAGTTCAAATTCTGATTTTCGAAAGTTTTAAAATTTGAGTTTAGCCATGGGTCCATAGTTGAACACTTTAAATAAAAAAGAGACAACTTTGATTCAATAAACGATATTTTCAAGTGTACAAATTTGATGACGGGCGATTCCAAATTTAGGGGAAAGACGACATTTTGATACATTAAATTCACTCGAGAAAGTTCAAATTCTGATTTTCGAAAGTTTTGAAAATTTGAGTTTTAGCCATGGGTCCATAGTTGAACACTTTAAATAAAAAAGAGACAACTTTGATTCAATAAACGATATTTTCAAGTGTACAAATTTGATGAGGGCGATTCCAAATTTAGGGGAAAGACGACATTTTGATACATTAAATTCACTCGAGAAAGTTCAAATTCTGATTTTCGAAAGTTTTAAAAATTTGAGTTTTAGCCATGGGTCCATAGTTGAACACTTTAAATAAAAAAGAGACAACTTTGATTCAATAAACGATATTTTCAAGTGTACAAATTTGATGAGGGCGATTCCAAATTTAGGGGAAAGACGACATTTTGATACATTAAATTCACTCGAGAAAGTTCAAATTCTGATTTTCGAAAGTTTTAAAAATTTGAGTTTTAGCCATGGGTCCATAGTTGAACACTTTAAATAAAAAAGAGACAACTTTGATTCAATAAACGATATTTTCAAGTGTACAAATTTGATGAGGGCGATTCCAAATTTAGGGGAAAAAGGACATTTTGATACATTAAATTCACTCGAGAAAGTTCAAATTCTGATTTTCGAAAGTTTTAAAATTTGAGTTTAGCCATGGGTCCATAGTTGAACACTTTAAATAAAAAAGAGAAAACTTTGATTCAATAAATGATATTTTCAAGTGTACAAATTTGATGAGGGCGATTCCAAATTTAGGGGAAAGACGACATTTTGATACATTAAATTCACTCGAGAAAGTTCAAATTCTGATTTTCGAAAGTTTTAAAATTTGAGTTTAGCCATGGGTCCATAGTTGAACACTTTAAATAAAAAAGAGAAAACTTTGATTCAATAAACGATATTTTCAAGTGTACAAATTTGATGAGGGCGATTCCAAATTTAGGGGAAAGACGACATTTTGATACATTAAATTCACTCGAGAAAGTTCAAATTCTGATTTTCGAAAGTTTTGAAAATTTGAGTTTAGCCATGGGTCCATAGTTGAACACTTTAAATAAAAAAGAGACAACTTTGATTCAATAAATGATATTTTCAAGTGTACAAATTTGATGAGGGCGATTCCAAATTTAGGGGAAAAAGGACATTTTGATACATTAAATTCACTCGAGAAAGTTCAAATTCTGATTTTCGAAAGTTTTAAAAATTTGAGTTTTAGCCATGGGTCCATAGTTGAACACTTTAAATAAAAAAGAGACAACTTTGATTCAATAAACGATATTTTCAAGTGTACAAATTTGATGAGGGCGATTCCAAATTTAGGGGAAAAAGGACATTTTGATACATTAAATTCACTCGAGAAAGTTCAAATTCTGATTTTCGAAAGTTTTAAAAATTTGAGTTTAGCCATGGGTCCATAGTTGAACACTTTAAATAAAAAAGAGAAAACTTTGATTCAATAAACGATATTTTCAAGTGTACAAATTTGATGAGGGCGATTCCAAATTTAGGGGAAAGACGACATTTTGATACATTAAATTCACTCGAGAAAGTTCAAATTCTGATTTTCGAAAGTTTTAAAAATTTGAGTTTTAGCCATGGGTCCATAGTTGAACACTTTAAATAAAAAAGAGACAACTTTGATTCAATAAAAGATATTTTCAAGTGTACAAATTTGATGAGGGCGATTCCAAATTTAGGGGAAAGACGACATTTTGATACATTAAATTCACTCGAGAAAGTTCAAATTCTGATTTTCGAAAGTTTTGAAAATTTGAGTTTTAGCCATGGGTCCATAGTTGAACACTTTAAATAAAAAAGAGACAACTTTGATTCAATAAATGATATTTTCAAGTGTACAAATTTGATGAGGGCGATTCCAAATTTAGGGGAAAGACGACATTTTGATACATTAAATTCACTCGAGAAAGTTCAAATTCTGATTTTCGAAAGTTTTAAAAATTTGAGTTTAGCCATGGGTCCATAGTTGAACACTTTAAATAAAAAAGAGACAACTTTGATTCAATAAACGATATTTTCAAGTGTACAAATTTGATGACGGGCGATTCCAAATTTAGGGGAAAGACGACATTTTGATACATTAAATTCACTCGAGAAAGTTCAAATTCTGATTTTCGAAGTTTTGAAAATTTGAGTTTTAGCCATGGGTCCATAGTTGAACACTTTAAATAAAAAAGAGACAACTTTGATTCAATAAATGATATTTTCAAGTGTACAAATTTGATGAGGGCGATTCCAAATTTAGGGGAAAAAGGACATTTTGATACATTAAATTCACTCGAGAAAGTTCAAATTCTGATTTTCGAAAGTTTTGAAAATTTGAGTTTTAGCCATGGGTCCATAGTTGAACACTTTAAATAAAAAAGAGACAACTTTGATTCAATAAATGATATTTTCAAGTGTACAAATTTGATGAGGGCGATTCCAAATTTAGGGGAAAAAGGACATTTTGATACATTAAATTCACTCGAGAAAGTTCAAATTCTGATTTTCGAAAGTTTTGAAAATTTGAGTTTTAGCCATGGGTCCATAGTTGAACACTTTAAATAAAAAAGAGACAACTTTGATTCAATAAATGATATTTTCAAGTGTACAAATTTGATGAGGGCGATTCCAAATTTAGGGGAAAAAGGACATTTTGATACATTAAATTCACTCGAGAAAGTTCAAATTCTGATTTTCGAAAGTTTTAAAAATTTGAGTTTTAGCCATGGGTCCATAGTTGAACACTTTAAATAAAAAAGAGACAACTTTGATTCAATAAATGATATTTTCAAGTGTACAAATTTGATGAGGGCGATTCCAAATTTAGGGGAAAAAGGACATTTTGATACATTAAATTCACTCGAGAAAGTTCAAATTCTGATTTTCGAAAGTTTTAAAATTTGAGTTTAGCCATGGGTCCATAGTTGAACACTTTAAATAAAAAAGAGAAAACTTTGATTCAATAAACGATATTTTCAAGTGTACAAATTTGATGAGGGCGATTCCAAATTTAGGGGAAAGACGACATTTTGATACATTAAATTCACTCGAGAAAGTTCAAATTCTGATTTTCGAAAGTTTTGAAAATTTGAGTTTTAGCCATGGGTCCATAGTTGAACACTTTAAATAAAAAAGAGACAACTTTGATTCAATAAATGATATTTTCAAGTGTACAAATTTGATGAGGGCGATTCCAAATTTAGGGGAAAAAGGACATTTTGATACATTAAATTCACTCGAGAAAGTTCAAATTCTGATTTTCGAAAGTTTTAAAAATTTGAGTTTAGCCATGGGTCCATAGTTGAACACTTTAAATAAAAAAGAGACAACTTTGATTCAATAAACGATATTTTCAAGTGTACAAATTTGATGAGGGCGATTCCAAATTTAGGGGAAAGACGACATTTTGATACATTAAATTCACTCGAGAAAGTTCAAATTCTGATTTTCGAAGTTTTGAAAATTTGAGTTTTAGCCATGGGTCCATAGTTGAACACTTTAAATAAAAAAGAGACAACTTTGATTCAATAAATGATATTTTCAAGTGTACAAATTTGATGAGGGCGATTCCAAATTTAGGGGAAAAAGGACATTTTGATACATTAAATTCACTCGAGAAAGTTCAAATTCTGATTTTCGAAAGTTTTAAAAATTTGAGTTTAGCCATGGGTCCATAGTTGAACACTTTAAAAAAAAAAAGCGAAAACTTTGGTTCAATAAACGATATTTTCAAGTGCTCAAATTTGATGACGGCGATTCCAAATTTAGGGGAAAGACGACATTTTGATACATTAAATTCACTCGAGAAAGTTCAAATTCTGATTTTCGGAAGTTTTGAAAATTTGAGTTTTAGCCATGGGTCCATAGTTGAACACTTTAAATAAAAAAGAGACAACTTTGATTCAATAAATGATATTTTCAAGTGTACAAATTTGATGAGGGCGATTCCAAATTTGGGGGAAAAAGGACATTTTGATATATTAAATTCACTCGAGAGAGTTCAAATTCTGATTTTCGAAAGTTTTAAAAATTTGAGTTTTAGCCATGGGTCCATAGTTCAACAGTTTAAATAAAAAAGAGACAACTTTGATTCAATAAACGATATCTTCAAGTGTCCAAATTTGATGAAGACGACTCGAAATTTACCGGAAAGACGACATTTTGATAAATTAAATACACCCAAGAAAGTTCAAATTCTGATTTTCGCAAGTTTTAAAAATTTGAGTTTTAGCCATGGGTCCATAGTTGAACACTTTAAACAAGAAAGGGAAACTTTGTTTCAATAAACGATATTTTTAAGTGTACAAATTTGATGAGGGCGATTCCAAATTTAGGGGAAAAAGGACATTTTGATACTTTAAATTCATTCGAGAAAGTTCAAATTCTGATTTTCGAAAATTTTAAAAATTTGAGTTTAGCCATGGGTCCATAGTTGAACACTTTAAATAAAAAAGAGAAAACTTTGATTCAATAAAAGATATTTTCAAGTGTACAAATTTGATGACGGCGATTCCAAATTTAGGGGAAAGACGACATTTTGATACATTAAATTCACTCGAGAAAGTTCAAATTCTGATTTTCGGAAGTTTTGAAAATTTTAGTTTTAGCCATGGGTCCATAGTTGAACACTTTTAAATAAAAGAGAGACAACTTTGATTCAATAAATGATATTTTCAAGTGTACAAATTTGATGAGGGCGATTCCAAATTCACGGGAAAGACGACATTTTGATACAATAAATTCACTCGAGAAAGTTCAAATTCTGATTTTCGAAAGTTTTAAAAATGTGAGTTTAGCCATGGGTCCATAGTTAAACACTTTAAATAAAAAAGAGACAACTTTGATTCAATAAACGATATTTTCAAGTGTACAAATTTGATGAGGGCGATTCCAAATTCAGGGGAAAGACGACATTTTGATACATTAAATTCACTCGAGAAAGTTCAAATTCTCATTTTCGAAAGTTTTGAAAATTTGAATTTTAGCCATGGGTCCATAGTTGACCACTTTAAATAAAAAAGAGACAACTTTGAATCAATAAATGATATTTTCAAGTGTACAAATTTGATGAGGGCGATTCCAAATTTGGGGGAAAAAGGACATTTTGATACATTAAATTCACTCGAGAAAGTTCAAATTCTGATTTTCGAAAGTTTTAAAAATTTGAGTTTAGCCATGGGTCCATAGTTGAACACTTTAAAAAAAAAAAAGCGAAAACTTTGGTTCAATAAACGATATTTTCAAGTGCTCAAATTTGATGACGGCGATTCCAAATTTAGGGGAAAGACGACATTTTGATACATTAAATTCACTCGAGAAACTTCAAATTCTGATTTTCGAAAGTTTTGAAAATTTGAGTTTTAGCCATGGGTCCATAGTTGAACACTTTAAATAAAAAGAGTAAACTTTGATTCAATAAATGATATTTTGAAGTGTACAAATTTGATGAGGGCGATTCCAAATTTAAGGGAAAAAGGACATTTTGATACATTAAATTCACTCGAGAAAGTTCAAATTCTGATTTCCGAAAGTTTTAAAAATTTGCGTTTAGCCATGGGTCCATAGTTGAACACTTTAAAAAAAAAAGAGCGAAAACTTTGGTTCAATAAACGATATTTTCAAGTGTTCAAATTTGATGACGGTGATTCCAAATTTAGGGGAAAGACGACATTTTGATACATTAAATTCACTCGAGAAAGTTCAAATTCTGATTTTCGGAAGTTTTGAAAATTTGAGTTTTAGCCATGGGTCCATAGTTGAACGCTTTAATTAAAAAAGAGACAACTTTGATTCAATAAATGATATTTTCATGTGTACAAATTTGATGAGGGCGATTCCAAATTTAGGGGAAAAAGGACATTTTGATACATTAAATTCACTCGAGAAAGTTCAAATTCTGATTTTCGAAAGTTTTAAAAATTTGAGTTTAGCCATGGGTCCATAGTTGAACACTTTAAAAAAAAAAAGCCAAAACTTTGGTTCAATAAACGATATTTTCAAGTGTTCAAATTTGATGACGGCGATTCCAAATTTAGGGGAAAGACGACATTTTGATACATTAAATTCACTCGAGAAAGTTCAAATTCTGATTTTCGGAAGTTTTGAAAATTTGAGTTTTAGCCATGGGTCCATAGTTGAACACTTTAAATAAAAAAGAGACAACTTTGATTCAATAAATGATATTTTCAAGTGTACAAATTTGATGAGGGCGATTCCAAATTTAGGGGAAAAAGGACATTTTGATACATTAAATTCACTCGAGAAAGTTCAAATTCTGATTTTCGAAAGTTTTAAAAATTTGAGTTTAGCCATGGGTCCATAGTTGAACACTTTAAAAAAAAAAGAGAAAACTTTGGTTCAATAAACGATATTTTCAAGTGTTCAAATTTGATGACGGCGATTCCAAATTTAGGGGAAAGACGACATTTTGATACATTAAATTCACTCGAGAAAGTTCAAATTCTGATTTTCGAAGTTTTGAAAATTTGAGTTTTAGCCATGGGTCCATAGTTGAACACTTTAAATAAAAAAGAGACAACTTTGATTCAATAAATGATATTTTCAAGTGTACAAATTTGATGAGGGCGATTCCAAATTTAGGGGAAAAAGGACATTTTGATACATTAAATTCACTCGAGAAAGTTCAAATTCTGATTTTCGAAAGTTTTAAAAATTTGAGTTTAGCCATGGGTCCATAGTTGAACACTTTAAAAAAAAAAAGCGAAAACTTTGGTTCAATAAACGATATTTTCAAGTGTTCAAATTTGATGACGGCGATTCCAAATTTAGGGGAAAGACGACATTTTGATACATTAAATTCACTCGAGAAAGTTCAAATTCTGATTTTCGGAAGTTTTGAAAATTTGAGTTTTAGCCATGGGTCCATAGTTGAACACTTTAAATAAAAAAGAGACAACTTTGATTCAATAAATGATATTTTCAAGTGTACAAATTTGATGAGGGCGATTCCAAATTTAGGGGAAAAAGGACATTTTGATACATTAAATTCACTCGAGAAAGTTCAAATTCTGATTTTCGAAAGTTTTAAAAATTTGAGTTTAGCCATGGGTCCATAGTTGAACACTTTAAATAAAAAAGAGAAAACTTTGATTCAATAAACGATATTTTCAAGTGTACAAATTTGATGAGGGCGATTCCAAATTTAGGGGAAAGACGACATTTTGATACATTAAATTCACTCGAGAAAGTTCAAATTCTGATTTTCGAAAGTTTTGAAAATTTGAGTTTTAGCCATGGGTCCATAGTTGAACACTTTAAATAAAAAAGAGACAACTTTGATTCAATAAATGATATTTTCAAGTGTACAAATTTGATGAGGGCGATTCCAAATTTAGGGGAAAAAGGACATTTTGATACATTAAATTCACTCGAGAAAGTTCAAATTCTGATTTTCGAAAGTTTTAAAAATTTGAGTTTAGCCATGGGTCCATAGTTGAACACTTTAAATAAAAAAGAGACAACTTTGATTCAATAAACGATATTTTCAAGTGTACAAATTTGATGAGGGCGATTCCAAATTTAGGGGAAAGACGACATTTTGATACATTAAATTCACTCGAGAAAGTTCAAATTCTGATTTTCGAAAGTTTTGAAAATTTGAGTTTTAGCCATGGGTCCATAGTTGAACACTTTAAATAAAAAAGAGACAACTTTGATTCAATAAACGATATTTTCAAGTGTACAAATTTGATGAGGGCGATTCCAAATTTACGGGAAAGACGACATTTTGATACATTAAATTCACTCGAGAAAGTTCAAATTCTGATTTTCGAAAGTTTTGAAAATTTGAGTTTTAGCCATGGGTCCATAGTTGAACACTTTAAATAAAAAAGAGACAACTTTGATTCAATAAATGATATTTTCAAGTGTACAAATTTGATGAGGGCGATTCCAAATTTAGGGGAAAAAGGACATTTTGATACATTAAATTCACTCGAGAAAGTTCAAATTCTGATTTTCGAAAGTTTTAAAAATTTGAGTTTAGCCATGGGTCCATAGTTGAACACTTTAAATAAAAAAGAGACAACTTTGGTTCAATAAACGATATTTTCAAGTGTTCAAATTTGATGACGGCGATTCCAAATTTAGGGGAAAGACGACATTTTGATACATTAAATTCACTCGAGAAAGTTCAAATTCTGATTTTCGAAGTTTTGAAAATTTGAGTTTTAGCCATGGGTCCATAGTTGAACACTTTAAATAAAAAAGAGACAACTTTGATTCAATAAATGATATTTTCAAGTGTACAAATTTGATGAGGGCGATTCCAAATTTAGGGGAAAAAGGACATTTTGATACATTAAATTCACTCGAGAAAGTTCAAATTCTGATTTTCGAAAGTTTTAAAAATTTGAGTTTAGCCATGGGTCCATAGTTGAACACTTTAAAAAAAAAAGCCAAAACTTTGGTTCAATAAACGATATTTTCAAGTGTTCAAATTTGATGACGGCGATTCCAAATTTAGGGGAAAGACGACATTTTGATACATTAAATTCACTCGAGAAAGTTCAAATTCTGATTTTCGGAAGTTTTGAAAATTTGAGTTTTAGCCATGGGTCCATAGTTGAACACTTTAAATAAAAAAGAGACAACTTTGATTCAATAAATGATATTTTCAAGTGTACAAATTTGATGAGGGCGATTCCAAATTTAGGGGAAAAAGGACATTTTGATACATTAAATTCACTCGAGAAAGTTCAAATTCTGATTTTCGAAAGTTTTAAAAATTTGAGTTTTAGCCATGGGTCCATAGTTCAACAGTTTAAATAAAAAAGAGACAACTTTGATTCAATAAACGATATCTTCAAGTGTCCAAATTTGATGAAGACGACTCGAAATTTACCGGAAAGACGACATTTTGATAAATTAAATACACCCAAGAAAGTTCAAATTCTGATTTTCGCAAGTTTTAAAAATTTGAGTTTTAGCCATGGGTCCATAGTTGAACACTTTAAACAAGAAAGGGAAACTTTGTTTCAATAAACGATATTTTTAAGTGTACAAATTTGATGAGGGCGATTCCAAATTTAGGGGAAAAAGGACATTTTGATACTTTAAATTCATTCGAGAAAGTTCAAATTCTGATTTTCGAAAATTTTAAAAATTTGAGTTTAGCCATGGGTCCATAGTTGAACACTTTAAATAAAAAAGAGAAAACTTTGATTCAATAAAAGATATTTTCAAGTGTACAAATTTGATGACGGCGATTCCAAATTTAGGGGAAAGACGACATTTTGATACATTAAATTCACTCGAGAAAGTTCAAATTCTGATTTTCGGAAGTTTTGAAAATTTTAGTTTTAGCCATGGGTCCATAGTTGAACACTTTTAAATAAAAGAGAGACAACTTTGATTCAATAAATGATATTTTCAAGTGTACAAATTTGATGAGGGCGATTCCAAATTCACGGGAAAGACGACATTTTGATACAATAAATTCACTCGAGAAAGTTCAAATTCTGATTTTCGAAAGTTTTAAAAATGTGAGTTTAGCCATGGGTCCATAGTTAAACACTTTAAATAAAAAAGAGACAACTTTGATTCAATAAACGATATTTTCAAGTGTACAAATTTGATGAGGGCGATTCCAAATTCAGGGGAAAGACGACATTTTGATACATTAAATTCACTCGAGAAAGTTCAAATTCTCATTTTCGAAAGTTTTGAAAATTTGAATTTTAGCCATGGGTCCATAGTTGACCACTTTAAATAAAAAAGAGACAACTTTGAATCAATAAATGATATTTTCAAGTGTACAAATTTGATGAGGGCGATTCCAAATTTGGGGGAAAAAGGACATTTTGATACATTAAATTCACTCGAGAAAGTTCAAATTCTGATTTTCGAAAGTTTTAAAAATTTGAGTTTAGCCATGGGTCCATAGTTGAACACTTTAAAAAAAAAAAGCGAAAACTTTGGTTCAATAAACGATATTTTCAAGTGCTCAAATTTGATGACGGCGATTCCAAATTTAGGGGAAAGACGACATTTTGATACATTAAATTCACTCGAGAAAGTTCAAATTCTGATTTTCGAAAGTTTTGAAAATTTGAGTTTTAGCCATGGGTCCATAGTTGAACACTTTAAATAAAAAGAGTAAACTTTGATTCAATAAATGATATTTTCAAGTGTACAAATTTGATGAGGGCGATTCCAAATTTAAGGGAAAAAGGACATTTTGATACATTAAATTCACTCGAGAAAGTTCAAATTCTGATTTTCCGAAAGTTTTAAAAATTTGAGTTTAGCCATGGGTCCATAGTTGAACACTTTAAAAAAAAAAGAGAAAACTTTGGTTCAATAAACGATATTTTCAAGTGTTCAAATTTGATGACGGGCGATTCCAAATTTAGGGGAAAGACGACATTTTGATACATTAAATTCACTCGAGAAAGTTCAAATTCTGATTTTCGAAGTTTTGAAAATTTGAGTTTTAGCCATGGGTCCATAGTTGAACACTTTAAATAAAAAAGAGACAACTTTGATTCAATAAATGATATTTTCAAGTGTACAAATTTGATGAGGGCGATTCCAAATTTAGGGGAAAAAGGACATTTTGATACATTAAATTCACTCGAGAAAGTTCAAATTCTGATTTTCGAAAGTTTTAAAAATTTGAGTTTAGCCATGGGTCCATAGTTGAACACTTTAAAAAAAAAAAGCGAAAACTTTGGTTCAATAAACGATATTTTCAAGTGCTCAAATTTGATGACGGCGATTCCAAATTTAGGGGAAAGACGACATTTTGATACATTAAATTCACTCGAGAAAGTTCAAATTCTGATTTTCGAAGTTTTGAAAATTTGAGTTTTAGCCATGGGTCCATAGTTGAACACTTTAAATAAAAAAGAGACAACTTTGATTCAATAAATGATATTTTCAAGTGTACAAATTTGATGAGGGCGATTCCAAATTTAGGGGAAAAAGGACATTTTGATACATTAAATTCACTCGAGAAAGTTCAAATTCTGATTTTCGAAAGTTTTAAAAATTTGAGTTTAGCCATGGGTCCATAGTTGAACACTTTAAAAAAAAAAGAGAAAACTTTGGTTCAATAAACGATATTTTCAAGTGTTCAAATTTGATGACGGCGATTCCAAATTTAGGGGAAAGACGACATTTTGATACATTAAATTCACTCGAGAAAGTTCAAATTCTGATTTTCGGAAGTTTTGAAAATTTGAGTTTTAGCCATGGGTCCATAGTTGAACACTTTAAATAAAAAAGAGACAACTTTGATTCAATAAATGATATTTTCAAGTGTACAAATTTGATGAGGGCGATTCCAAATTTAGGGGAAAAAGGACATTTTGATACATTAAATTCACTCGAGAAAGTTCAAATTCTGATTTTCGAAAGTTTTAAAAATTTGAGTTTAGCCATGGGTCCATAGTTGAACACTTTAAAAAAAAAAGAGACAACTTTGGTTCAATAAACGATATTTTCAAGTGTTCAAATTTGATGACGGCGATTCCAAATTTAGGGGAAAGACGACATTTTGATACATTAAATTCACTCGAGAAAGTTCAAATTCTGATTTTCGAAGTTTTGAAAATTTGAGTTTTAGCCATGGGTCCATAGTTGAACACTTTAAATAAAAAAGAGACAACTTTGATTCAATAAATGATATTTTCAAGTGTACAAATTTGATGAGGGCGATTCCAAATTTAGGGGAAAAAGGACATTTTGATACATTAAATTCACTCGAGAAAGTTCAAATTCTGATTTTCGAAAGTTTTAAAAATTTGAGTTTAGCCATGGGTCCATAGTTGAACACTTTAAATAAAAAAGAGACAACTTTGATTCAATAAACGATATTTTCAAGTGTACAAATTTGATGAGGGCGATTCCAAATTTAGGGGAAAGACGACATTTTGATACATTAAATTCACTCGAGAAAGTTCAAATTCTGATTTTCGAAAGTTTTGAAAATTTGAGTTTTAGCCATGGGTCCATAGTTGAACACTTTAAATAAAAAAGAGACAACTTTGATTCAAGAAATGATATTTTCAAGTGTACAAATTTGATGAGGGCGATTCCAAATTTAGGGGAAAAAGGACATTTTGATACATTAAATTCACTCGAGAAAGTTCAAATTCTGATTTTCGAAAGTTTTAAAAATTTGAGTTTAGCCATGGGTCCATAGTTGAACACTTTAAATAAAAAAGAGACAACTTTGATTCAATAAACGATATTTTCAAGTGTACAAATTTGATGAGGGCGATTCCAAATTTAGGGGAAAGACGACATTTTGATACATTAAATTCACTCGAGAAAGTTCAAATTCTGATTTTCGAAAGTTTTGAAAATTTGAGTTTTAGCCATGGGTCCATAGTTGAACACTTTAAATAAAAAAGAGACAACTTTGATTCAAGAAATGATATTTTCAAGTGTACAAATTTGATGAGGGCGATTCCAAATTTAGGGGAAAAAGGACATTTTGATACATTAAATTCACTCGAGAAAGTTCAAATTCTGATTTTCGAAAGTTTTAAAATTTGAGTTTAGCCATGGGTCCATAGTTGAACACTTTAAATAAAAAAGAGACAACTTTGATTCAATAAAAGATATTTTCAAGTGTACAAATTTGATGAGGGCGATTCCAAATTTAGGGGAAAGACGACATTTTGATACATTAAATTCACTCGAGAAAGTTCAAATTCTGATTTTCGAAAGTTTTGAAAATTTGAGTTTTAGCCATGGGTCCATAGTTGAACACTTTAAATAAAAAAGAGACAACTTTGATTCAATAAATGATATTTTCAAGTGTACAAATTTGATGAGGGCGATTCCAAATTTAGGGGAAAGACGACATTTTGATACATTAAATTCACTCGAGAAAGTTCAAATTCTGATTTTCGGAAGTTTTGAAAATTTGAGTTTTAGCCATGGGTCCATAGTTGAACACTTTAAATAAAAAAGAGACAACTTTGATTCAATAAATGATATTTTCAAGTGTACAAATTTGATGAGGGCGATTCCAAATTTAGGGGAAAAAGGACATTTTGATACATTAAATTCACTCGAGAAAGTTCAAATTCTGATTTTCGAAAGTTTTAAAAATTTGAGTTTAGCCATGGGTCCATAGTTGAACACTTTAAAAAAAAAAGCGAAAACTTTGGTTCAATAAACGATATTTTCAAGTGTTCAAATTTGATGACGGCGATTCCAAATTTAGGGGAAAGACGACATTTTGATACATTAAATTCACTCGAGAAAGTTCAAATTCTGATTTTCGGAAGTTTTGAAAATTTGAGTTTTAGCCATGGGTCCATAGTTGAACACTTTAAATAAAAAAGAGACAACTTTGATTCAATAAATGATATTTTCAAGTGTACAAATTTGATGAGGGCGATTCCAAATTTAGGGGGAAAAAGGACATTTTGATACATTAAATTCACTCGAGAAAGTTCAAATTCTGATTTTCGAAAGTTTTAAAAATTTGAGTTTTGCCATGGGTCCATAGTTAAACACTTTAAAAAAAAAAAGCGAAAACGTTGGTTCAATAAACGATATTTTCAAGTGCTCAAATTTGATGAAGACGACTCGAAATTTACCGGAAAGACGACATTTTGATAAATTAAATACACCCAAGAAAGTTCAAATTCTGATTTTCGCAAGTTTTAAAAATTTGAGTTTTAGCCATGGGTCCATAGTTGAACACTTTAAACAAGAAAGGGAAACTTTGTTTCAATAAACGATATTTTTAAGTGTACAAATTTGATGAGGGCGATTCCAAATTTAGGGGAAAAAGGACATTTTGATACTTTAAATTCATTCGAGAAAGTTCAAATTCTGATTTTCGAAAATTTTAAAAATTTGAGTTTAGCCATGGGTCCATAGTTGAACACTTTAAATAAAAAAGAGAAAACTTTGATTCAATAAAAGATATTTTCAAGTGTACAAATTTGATGACGGCGATTCCAAATTTAGGGGAAAGACGACATTTTGATACATTAAATTCACTCGAGAAAGTTCAAATTCTGATTTTCGGAAGTTTTGAAAATTTTAGTTTTAGCCATGGGTCCATAGTTGAACACTTTTAAATAAAAGAGAGACAACTTTGATTCAATAAATGATATTTTCAAGTGTACAAATTTGATGAGGGCGATTCCAAATTCACGGGAAAGACGACATTTTGATACAATAAATTCACTCGAGAAAGTTCAAATTCTGATTTTCGAAAGTTTTAAAAATGTGAGTTTAGCCATGGGTCCATAGTTAAACACTTTAAATAAAAAAGAGACAACTTTGATTCAATAAACGATATTTTCAAGTGTACAAATTTGATGAGGGCGATTCCAAATTCAGGGGAAAGACGACATTTTGATACATTAAATTCACTCGAGAAAGTTCAAATTCTCATTTTCGAAAGTTTTGAAAATTTGAATTTTAGCCATGGGTCCATAGTTGACCACTTTAAATAAAAAAGAGACAACTTTGAATCAATAAATGATATTTTCAAGTGTACAAATTTGATGAGGGCGATTCCAAATTTGGGGGAAAAAGGACATTTTGATACATTAAATTCACTCGAGAAAGTTCAAATTCTGATTTTCGAAAGTTTTAAAAATTTGAGTTTAGCCATGGGTCCATAGTTGAACACTTTAAAAAAAAAAAAGCGAAAACTTTGGTTCAATAAACGATATTTTCAAGTGCTCAAATTTGATGACGGCGATTCCAAATTTAGGGGAAAGACGACATTTTGATACATTAAATTCACTCGAGAAAGTTCAAATTCTGATTTTCGAAAGTTTTGAAAATTTGAGTTTTAGCCATGGGTCCATAGTTGAACACTTTAAATAAAAAGAGACAACTTTGATTCAATAAATGATATTTTGAAGTGTACAAATTTGATGAGGGCGATTCCAAATTTAAGGGAAAAAGGACATTTTGATACATTAAATTCACTCGAGAAAGTTCAAATTCTGATTTTCGAAAGTTTTAAAAATTTGAGTTTAGCCATGGGTCCATAGTTGAACACTTTAAAAAAAAAAGCCAAAACTTTGGTTCAATAAACGATATTTTCAAGTGTTCAAATTTGATGACGGCGATTCCAAATTTAGGGGAAAGACGACATTTTGATACATTAAATTCACTCGAGAAAGTTCAAATTCTGATTTTCGAAGTTTTGAAAATTTGAGTTTTAGCCATGGGTCCATAGTTGAACACTTTAAATAAAAAAGAGACAACTTTGATTCAATAAATGATATTTTCAAGTGTACAAATTTGATGAGGGCGATTCCAAATTTGGGGAAAAAGGACATTTTGATACATTAAATTCACTCGAGAAAGTTCAAATTCTGATTTTCGAAAGTTTTAAAAATTTGAGTTTAGCCATGGGTCCATAGTTGAACACTTTAAAAAAAAAAAGCGAAAACTTTGGTTCAATAAACGATATTTTCAAGTGCTCAAATTTGATGACGGCGATTCCAAATTTAGGGGAAAGACGACATTTTGATACATTAAATTCACTCGAGAAAGTTCAAATTCTGATTTTCGGAAGTTTTGAAAATTTGAGTTTTAGCCATGGGTCCATAGTTGAACACTTTAAATAAAAAAGAGACAACTTTGATTCAATAAATGATATTTTCAAGTGTACAAATTTGATGAGGGCGATTCCAAATTTAGGGGAAAAAGGACATTTTGATACATTAAATTCACTCGAGAAAGTTCAAATTCTGATTTTCGAAAGTTTTAAAAATTTGAGTTTAGCCATGGGTCCATAGTTGAACACTTTAAATAAAAAAGAGACAACTTTGATTCAATAAACGATATTTTCAAGTGTTCAAATTTGATGACGGCGATTCCAAATTTAGGGGAAAGACGACATTTTGATACATTAAATTCACTCGAGAAAGTTCAAATTCTGATTTTCGGAAGTTTTGAAAATTTGAGTTTTAGCCATGGGTCCATAGTTGAACACTTTAAATAAAAAAGAGACAACTTTGATTCAATAAATGATATTTTCAAGTGTACAAATTTGATGAGGGCGATTCCAAATTTAGGGGAAAAAGGACATTTTGATACATTAAATTCACTCGAGAAAGTTCAAATTCTGATTTTCGAAAGTTTTAAAAATTTGAGTTTAGCCATGGGTCCATAGTTGAACACTTTAAATAAAAAAGAGAAAACTTTGATTCAATAAACGATATTTTCAAGTGTACAAATTTGATGACGGCGATTCCAAATTTAGGGGAAAGACGACATTTTGATACATTAAATTCACTCGAGAAAGTTCAAATTCTGATTTTCGAAGTTTTGAAAATTTGAGTTTTAGCCATGGGTCCATAGTTGAACACTTTAAATAAAAAAGAGACAACTTTGATTCAATAAATGATATTTTCAAGTGTACAAATTTGATGAGGGCGATTCCAAATTTAGGGGAAAAAGGACATTTTGATACATTAAATTCACTCGAGAAAGTTCAAATTCTGATTTTCGAAAGTTTTAAAAATTTGAGTTTTAGCCATGGGTCCATAGTTGAACACTTTAAATAAAAAAGAGACAACTTTGATTCAATAAACGATATTTTCAAGTGTACAAATTTGATGAGGGCGATTCCAAATTTAGGGGAAAGACGACATTTTGATACATTAAATTCACTCGAGAAAGTTCAAATTCTGATTTTCGAAAGTTTTGAAAATTTGAGTTTTAGCCATGGGTCCATAGTTGAACACTTTAAATAAAAAAGAGACAACTTTGATTCAATAAATGATATTTTCAAGTGTACAAATTTGATGAGGGCGATTCCAAATTTAGGGGAAAAAGGACATTTTGATACATTAAATTCACTCGAGAAAGTTCAAATTCTGATTTTCGAAAGTTTTAAAATTTGAGTTTAGCCATGGGTCCATAGTTGAACACTTTAAATAAAAAAGAGACAACTTTGATTCAATAAATGATATTTTCAAGTGTACAAATTTGATGAGGGCGATTCCAAATTTAGGGGAAAAAGGACATTTTGATACATTAAATTCACTCGAGAAAGTTCAAATTCTGATTTTCGAAAGTTTTGAAAATTTGAGTTTTAGCCATGGGTCCATAGTTGAACACTTTAAATAAAAAAGAGACAACTTTGATTCAATAAATGATATTTTCAAGTGTACAAATTTGATGAGGGCGATTCCAAATTTAGGGGAAAGACGACATTTTGATACATTAAATTCACTCGAGAAAGTTCAAATTCTGATTTTCGAAAGTTTTGAAAATTTGAGTTTTAGCCATGGGTCCATAGTTGAACACTTTAAATAAAAAAGAGACAACTTTGATTCAATAAATGATATTTTCAAGTGTACAAATTTGATGAGGGCGATTCCAAATTTAGGGGAAAACGGACATTTTGATACATTAAATTCACTCGAGAAAGTTCAAATTCTGATTTTCGAAAGTTTTAAAATTTGAGTTTTAGCCATGGGTCCATAGTTGAACACTTTAAATAAAAAAGAGACAACTTTGATTCAATAAATGATATTTTCAAGTGTACAAATTTGATGAGGGCGATTCCAAATTTAGGGGAAAAAGGACATTTTGATACATTAAATTCACTCGAGAAAGTTCAAATTCTGATTTTCGAAAGTTTTGAAAATTTGAGTTTTAGCCATGGGTCCATAGTTGAACACTTTAAATAAAAAAGAGACAACTTTGATTCAATAAATGATATTTTCAAGTGTACAAATTTGATGAGGGCGATTCCAAATTTAGGGGAAAAAGGACATTTTGATACATTAAATTCACTCGAGAAAGTTCAAATTCTGATTTTCGAAAGTTTTAAAAATTTGAGTTTAGCCATGGGTCCATAGTTGAACACTTTAAATAAAAATGAGAAAACTTTGGTTCAATAAACGATATTTTCAAGTGTTCAAATTTGATGACGGCGATTCCAAATTTAGGGGAAAGACGACATTTTGATACATTAAATTCACTCGAGAAAGTTCAAATTCTGATTTTCGGAAGTTTTGAAAATTTGAGTTTTAGCCATGGGTCCATAGTTGAACACTTTAAATAAAAAAGAGACAACTTTGATTCAATAAATGATATTTTCAAGTGTACAAATTTGATGAGGGCGATTCCAAATTTAGGGGAAAAAGGACATTTTGATACATTAAATTCACTCGAGAAAGTTCAAATTCTGATTTTCGAAAGTTTTAAAAATTTGAGTTTAGCCATGGGTCCATAGTTGAACACTTTAAATAAAAAAGAGAAAACTTTGATTCAATAAACGATATTTTCAAGTGTACAAATTTGATGAGGGCGATTCCAAATTTAGGGGAAAGACGACATTTTGATACATTAAATTCACTCGAGAAAGTTCAAATTCTGATTTTCGAAAGTTTTGAAAATTTGAGTTTTAGCCATGGGTCCATAGTTGAACACTTTAAATAAAAAAGAGAAAACTTTGATTCAATAAACGATATTTTCAAGTGTACAAATTTGATGAGGGCGATTCCAAATTTAGGGGAAAAAGGACATTTTGATACATTAAATTCACTCGAGAAAGTTCAAATTCTGATTTTCGAAAGTTTTAAAAATTTGAGTTTAGCCATGGGTCCATAGTTGAACACTTTAAATAAAAAAGAGACAACTTTGATTCAATAAATGATATTTTCAAGTGTACAAATTTGATGAGGGCGATTCCAAATTTAGGGGAAAGACGACATTTTGATACATTAAATTCACTCGAGAAAGTTCAAATTCTGATTTTCGAAAGTTTTGAAAATTTGAGTTTTAGCCATGGGTCCATAGTTGAACACTTTAAATAAAAAAGAGACAACTTTGATTCAATAAATGATATTTTCAAGTGTACAAATTTGATGAGGGCGATTCCAAATTTAGGGGAAAGACGACATTTTGATACATTAAATTCACTCGAGAAAGTTCAAATTCTGATTTTCGAAAGTTTTGAAAATTTGAGTTTTAGCCATGGGTCCATAGTTGAACACTTTAAATAAAAAAGAGACAACTTTGATTCAATAAATGATATTTTCAAGTGTACAAATTTGATGAGGGCGATTCCAAATTTAGGGGAAAAAGGACATTTTGATACATTAAATTCACTCGAGAAAGTTCAAATTCTGATTTTCGAAAGTTTTAAAATTTGAGTTTAGCCATGGGTCCATAGTTGAACACTTTAAATAAAAAAGAGAAAACTTTGATTCAATAAACGATATTTTCAAGTGTACAAATTTGATGACGGCGATTCCAAATTTAGGGGAAAGACGACATTTTGATACATTAAATTCACTCGAGAAAGTTCAAATTCTGATTTTCGAAAGTTTTGAAAATTTGAGTTTTAGCCATGGGTCCATAGTTGAACACTTTAAATAAAAAAGAGACAACTTTGATTCAATAAATGATATTTTCAAGTGTACAAATTTGATGAGGGCGATTCCAAATTTAGGGGAAAAAGGACATTTTGATACATTAAATTCACTCGAGAAAGTTCAAATTCTGATTTTCGAAAGTTTTAAAATTTGAGTTTAGCCATGGGTCCATAGTTGAACACTTTAAATAAAAAAGAGACAACTTTGATTCAATAAACGATATTTTCAAGTGTACAAATGTGATGAGGGCGATTCCAAATTTAGGGGAAAGACGACATTTTGATACATTAAATTCACTCGAGAAAGTTCAAATTCTGATTTTCGAAAGTTTTGAAAATTTGAGTTTTAGCCATGGGTCCATAGTTGAACACTTTAAATAAAAAAGAGACAACTTTGATTCAAGAAATGATATTTTCAAGTGTACAAATTTGATGAGGGCGATTCCAAATTTAGGGGAAAAAGGACATTTTGATACATTAAATTCACTCGAGAAAGTTCAAATTCTGATTTTCGAAAGTTTTAAAAATTTGAGTTTTAGCCATGGGTCCATAGTTGAACACTTTAAATAAAAAAGAGACAACTTTGATTCAATAAATGATATTTTCAAGTGTACAAATTTGATGAGGGCGATTCCAAATTTAGGGGAAAAAGGACATTTTGATACATTAAATTCACTCGAGAAAGTTCAAATTCTGATTTTCGAAAGTTTTAAAAATTTGAGTTTAGCCATGGGTCCATAGTTGAACACTTTAAATAAAAAAGAGAAAACTTTGATTCAATAAACGATATTTTCAAGTGTACAAATTTGATGACGGGCGATTCCAAATTTAGGGGAAAGACGACATTTTGATACATTAAATTCACTCGAGAAAGTTCAAATTCTGATTTTCGAAAGTTTTGAAAATTTGAGTTTTAGCCATGGGTCCATAGTTGAACACTTTAAATAAAAAAGAGACAACTTTGATTCAATAAATGATATTTTCAAGTGTACAAATTTGATGAGGGCGATTCCAAATTTAGGGGAAAAAGGACATTTTGATACATTAAATTCACTCGAGAAAGTTCAAATTCTGATTTTCGAAAGTTTTAAAAATTTGAGTTTAGCCATGGGTCCATAGTTGAACACTTTAAATAAAAAAGAGAAAACTTTGGTTCAATAAACGATATTTTCAAGTGTACAAATTTGATGCGGGCGATTCCAAATTTAGGGGAAAGACGACATTTTGATACATTAAATTCACTCGAGAAAGTTCAAATTCTGATTTTCGAAGTTTTGAAAATTTGAGTTTTAGCCATGGGTCCATAGTTGAACACTTTAAATAAAAAAGAGACAACTTTGATTCAATAAATGATATTTTCAAGTGTACAAATTTGATGAGGGCGATTCCAAATTTAGGGGAAAAAGGACATTTTGATACATTAAATTCACTCGAGAAAGTTCAAATTCTGATTTTCGAAAGTTTTAAAAATTTGAGTTTAGCCATGGGTCCATAGTTGAACACTTTAAAAAAAAAAAGCGAAAACTTTGGTTCAATAAACGATATTTTCAAGTGTTCAAATTTGATGACGGCGATTCCAAATTTAGGGGAAAGACGACATTTTGATACATTAAATTCACTCGAGAAAGTTCAAATTCTGATTTTCGAAGTTTTGAAAATTTGAGTTTTAGCCATGGGTCCATAGTTGAACACTTTAAATAAAAAAGAGACAACTTTGATTCAATAAATGATATTTTCAAGTGTACAAATTTGATGAGGGCGATTCCAAATTTAGGGGAAAAAGGACATTTTGATACATTAAATTCACTCGAGAAAGTTCAAATTCTGATTTTCGAAAGTTTTAAAAATTTGAGTTTTAGCCATGGGTCCATAGTTGAACACTTTAAATAAAAAAGAGACAACTTTGATTCAATAAACGATATTTTCAAGTGTACAAATTTGATGAGGGCGATTCCAAATTTAGGGGAAAGACGACATTTTGATACATTAAATTCACTCGAGAAAGTTCAAATTCTGATTTTCGAAAGTTTTGAAAATTTGAGTTTAGCCATGGGTCCATAGTTGAACACTTTAAATAAAAAAGAGACAACTTTGATTCAATAAACGATATTTTCAAGTGTACAAATTTGATGAGGGCGATTCCAAATTTAGGGGAAAGACGACATTTTGATACATTAAATTCACTCGAGAAAGTTCAAATTCTGATTTTCGAAAGTTTTGAAAATTTGAGTTTTAGCCATGGGTCCATAGTTGAACACTTTAAATAAAAAAGAGACAACTTTGATTCAATAAACGATATTTTCAAGTGTACAAATTTGATGAGGGCGATTCCAAATTTAGGGGAAAAAGGACATTTTGATACATTAAATTCACTCGAGAAAGTTCAAATTCTGATTTTCGAAAGTTTTAAAAATTTGAGTTTAGCCATGGGTCCATAGTTGAACACTTTAAATAAAAAAGAGACAACTTTGATTCAATAAACGATATTTTCAAGTGTTCAAATTTGATGACGGCGATTCCAAATTTAGGGGAAAGACGACATTTTGATACATTAAATTCACTCGAGAAAGTTCAAATTCTGATTTTCGAAAGTTTTGAAAATTTGAGTTTTAGCCATGGGTCCATAGTTGAACACTTTAAATAAAAAAGAGACAACTTTGATTCAATAAACGATATTTTCAAGTGTACAAATTTGATGAGGGCGATTCCAAATTTAGGGGAAAGACGACATTTTGATACATTAAATTCACTCGAGAAAGTTCAAATTCTGATTTCGAAAGTTTTAAAAATTTGAGTTTAGCCATGGGTCCATAGTTGAACACTTTAAATAAAAAAGAGAAAACTTTGGTTCAATAAACGATATTTTCAAGTGTTCAAATTTGATGAGGGCGATTCCAAATTTAGGGGAAAGACGACATTTTGATACATTAAATTCACTCGAGAAAGTTCAAATTCTGATTTTCGAAAGTTTTGAAAATTTGAGTTTTAGCCATGGGTCCATAGTTGAACACTTTAAATAAAAAAGAGACAACTTTGATTCAATAAATGATATTTTCAAGTGTACAAATTTGATGAGGGCGATTCCAAATTTAGGGGAAAAAGGACATTTTGATACATTAAATTCACTCGAGAAAGTTCAAATTCTGATTTTCGAAAGTTTTAAAAATTTGAGTTTAGCCATGGGTCCATAGTTTAACACTTTAAAAAAAAAAAGACCAAAACTTTGGTTCAATAAACGATATTTTCAAGTGTTCAAATTTGATGACGGCGATTCCAAATTTAGGGGAAAGACGACATTTTGATACATTAAATTCACTCGAGAAAGTTCAAATTCTGATTTTCGGAAGTTTTGAAAATTTGAGTTTTAGCCATGGGTCCATAGTTGAACACTTTAAATAAAAAAGAGACAACTTTGATTCAATAAATGATATTTTCAAGTGTACAAATTTGATGAGGGCGATTCCAAATTTAGGGGAAAAAGGACATTTTGATACATTAAATTCACTCGAGAAAGTTCAAATTCTGATTTTCGAAAGTTTTAAAAATTTGAGTTTAGCCATGGGTCCATAGTTAAACACTTTAAAAAAAAAAACGCGAAAACTTTGGTTCAATAAGCGATATTTTCAAGTGCTCAAATTTGATGACGGCGATTCCAAATTTAGGGGAAAGACGACATTTTGATACATTAAATTCACTCGAGAAAGTTCAAATTCTGATTTTCGGAAGTTTTGAAAATTTGAGTTTTAGCCATGGGTCCATAGTTGAACACTTTTAAATAAAAAAGAGACAACTTTGATTCAATAAATGATATTTTCAAGTGTACAAATTTGATGAGGGGGATTCCAAATTTAGTGGAAAAAGGACATTTTGATACAATAAAATCACTCAAGAAAGTTCAAATTCTCATTTTCGAAAGTTTTAAAAATTTGAGTTTTAGCCATGGGTCCATAGTTGACCACTTTAAATAAAAAAGAGACAACTTTGGTTCAATAAACGATATTTTCAAATGTTCAAATTTGATGAGGGCGACTCCAAATTTAGGGGAAAGACGACATTTTGATACATTAAATTCACTCGAGAAAGTTCAATTTCTGATTTTCGAAAGTTTTTGAAAATTTGAGTTTTAGCCATGGGTCCATAGTTGAACACTTTAAATAAAAAAGAGACAACTTTGGTTCAATAAACGATATTTTCAAATGTTCAAATTTGATGAGGGCGACTCCAAATTTAGGGGAAAGACGACATTTTGATACATTAAATTCACTCGAGAAAGTTCAAATTCTGATTTCCGAAAGTTTTAAAAATTTGAGATTTAGCCATGCGTCCATAGTTGAACACTTTAAATAAAAATGAGAAAACTTTGGTTCAATAAACGATATTTTCAAGTATTCAAATTTGATGACGGTGACTCCAAATTTAGGGGAAAGACGACATTTTGATACAATAAATTCACTTGAGAAAGTTCAAATTCTGATTTTCGAAAGTTTTGAAAATTTGAGTTTTAGCCATGGGTCCATAGTTGAACACTTTAAATAAAAAAGAGACAACTTTGATTCAATAAATGATATTTTGAAGTGTACAAATTTGATGAGGGCGATTCCAAATTTAAGGGAAAAAGGACATTTTGATACATTAAATTCACTCAAGAAAGTTCAAATTCTGATTTTCGAAAGTTTTAAAAATTTGTGTTTAGCCATGGGTCCATAGTTGAACACTTTAAAAAAAAAAGAGCGAAAACTTTGGTTCAATAAACGATATTTTCAAGTGTTCAAATTTGATGACGGCGATTCCAAATTTAGGGGAAAGACGACATTTTGATACATTAAATTCACTCAAGAAAGTTCAAATTCTGATTTTCGGAAGTTTTGAAAATTTGAGTTTTAGCCATGGGTCCATAGTTGAAGACTTTAAATAAAAAAGAGACAACTTTGATTCAATAAATGATATTTTCAAGTGTACAAATTTGATGAGGGCAATTCCAAATTTAGGGGAAAAAGGACATTTTGATACATTAAATTCACTCGAGAAAGTTCAAATTCTGATTTTCGAAAGTTTTAAAAATTTGAGTTTAGCCATGGGTCCATAGTTAAACACTTTAAAAAAAAAAACTCGAAAACTTTGGTTCAATAAGCGATATTTTCAAGTGCTCAAATTTGATGACGGCGATTCCAAATTTAGGGGAAAGACGACATTTTGATACATTAAATTCACTCGAGAAAGTTCAAATTCTGATTTTCGGATGTTTTGAAAATTTGAGTTTTAGCCATGGGTCCATAGTTGAACACTTTTAAATAAAAAAGAGACAACTTTGATTCAATAAACGATATTTTCAAGTGTACAAATTTGATGAGGGCGATTCCAAATTTAGTGGAAAAAGGACATTTTGATACAATAAATTCACTCGAGAAAGTTCAAATTCTCATTTTCGAAAGTTTTAAAAATTTGAGTTTTAGCCATGGGTCCATAGTTGACCACTTTAAATAAAAAAGAGACAACTTTGGTTCAATAAACGATATTTTCAAGTGTTCAAATTTGATGAGGGCGACTCCAAATTTAGGGGAAAGACGACATTTTGATACATTAAATTCACTCGAGAAAGTTCAATTTCTGATTTTCGAAAGTTTTTGAAATTTGAGTTGAGCCATGGGTCCATAGTTGAACACTTTAAAAAAAAAAAAGCCAAAACTTTGGTTCAATAAACGATATTTTCAAGTGTTCAAATTTGATGATGGCGATTCCAAATTTAGGGGAAAGACGACATTTTGATACATTAAATTCACTCGAGAAAGTTCAATTTCTGATTTTCGAAAGTTTTTGAAAATTTGAGTTTTAGCCATGGGTCCGTAGTTGAACACTTTAAATAAAAATGAGAAAACTTTGGTTCAATAAACGATATTTTCAAGTGTTCAAATTTGATGAGGGCGATTGCAAATTTAGGGGAAAAATGACTTTTTGATACATTAAATTCACTCGAGAAAGTTCAAATTCTGATTTTCGAAAGTTTTAAAAATTTGAGTTTAGCCATGGGTCCATAGTTGAACACTTTAAAAAAAAAAAAGCCAAAACTTTGGTTCAATAAACGATATTTTCAAGTGTTCAAATTTGATGATGGCGATTCCAAATTTAGGGGAAAGACGACATTTTGATACATTAAATTCACTCGAGAAAGTTCAATTTCTGATTTTCGAAAGTTTTTTAAAATTTGAGTTTTAGCCATGGGTCCGTAGTTGAACACTTTAAATAAAAAAGAGACGACTTTGGTTCAATAAACGATATTTTCAAATGTTCAAATTTGATGAGGGCGACTCCAAATTTAGGGGAAAGACGACATTTTGATACATTAAATTCACTCGAGAAAGTTCAAATTCTGATTTCCGAAAGTTTTAAAAATTTGAGATTTAGCCATGCGTCCATAGTTGAACACTTTAAATAAAAATGAGAAAACTTTGGTTCAATAAACGATATTTTCAAGTGTTCAAATTTGATGAGGGCGACTCCAAATTTAGGGGAAAGACGACATTTTGATACAATAAATTCACTTGAGAAAGTTCAAATTCTGATTTTTGAAAGTTTTGAAAATTTGAGTTTTAGCCATGGGTCCATAGTTGAAGACTTTAAATAAAAAAGAGACAACTTTGATTCAATAAATGATATTTTCAAGTGTCCAAATTTGATGAGGGTGATAGCATGCATATTTATACCATATTTTGGCATTTCACCTCATTCTTATTAGGCCATTTGAAGCAATTTTTGCTGATATTTCATTGTTTCTATTTTATTATGCTTCAAATTGTCCTTACACTATTTTCTATCTTACCTCTACTCTATGGATTCAGGCTTTAGGGAATATTGGATGGGCTAGAGAAGTGGCTCAACTAAAGGAGCTTGGGCCTACTAAAGGAGCTTGGGCCTACTTTAAAGGAGCTTGGGCCTACTAAAGGAGCTTGGGCCTACTAAAGGAGCTTGGGCCTACTTTAAAGGAGCTTGGGCCTACTAAAGGAGCTTGGGCCTACTTTCAAGGAGCTTGGGCCTACTTTCAAGGAGCTTGGGCCTACTTTCAAGGAGCTTGGGCCTACAATCAAGGAGCAGACTTGGGCTCACTTGTTTTCTGTTGGGCTAGGTCCAACCCTAGCCTCCCTAGCCTTTCCTTTCTTGGCCATGTATTTAAGGCCTCTTAGCATTAATTTTCAGAACATGATCATATAGATAGAGAGGAGAAAATAGAGAGGATTCTGCCCGTTTTTGTTGTTGTAGCACTTTCCTATTTTTTTTACATCTTTTGTTCCATTTTGTTTTCCTTTCTGTAATGATAGGCTAGAGCATTTGTAACCGGTTGTGTGTCTTGAATCCATGTGGAATTTGAGTCCCAGATGAGCTGCAAGAATCTGGTTTGTTGTTTGTTTCTTATTCATTTCTATTTGGCTTAGTTTGAGCAGATTTGTGAATGCATGGAGTTCATGGCAGGTTTGTGTGAATTTGCATGGTTTCATATTCTGTTAAGTGCTTAAGAGAACAGAATGTTATAGCCGGTTGGTATAACATCTCGGAAATGAATATTATGTGCTTGAACGGTTGTTCTTGCATAGGTCCGGATAGGTTGAATAGAGAGTGAATGGTTGCATTTTGTTTACAAGAGATTTCTGTATCCATTTTGTTGTTCCAATCATTCTAATCCTTGGACGGTTGTTGGGGATACTTTGAGTTTGTTTTCCGGAGATCAAAGCATCTAGCAAACCAAGATATATAGAGTGGACAAGGAAGATTTCACATAGGAGACAAATACACAGCCGGTTGCACTCCTCTTATTGATTTTTCATCCATCTTCATCTTTCTGTTTTGCCAATTAGTTTTCTGTCAAAACAACCCCCCCTAAACAAACTGTTATTGGTATTGGTTCTCTTTGTTGGTAGAAGAAGGTGAGGCTCCTTGTGAGAGATGACCTAGGGTGCACTTTGCTGCAAACTAGAGAAGAGATTCATAGATCTCTAATTCTGGAGCGGTTCGACAATCGCTGGCCAGAATTTTGGCGCCGTTGCCGGGGAGCCAAGTTTTTCTTCTAAAAACATAGAGGACCGACCCTATTTTATGTTTGTTTTGTTTTCTTGTTTGAGTGTTTTTGTTTGTTTTGTGTTCTTGGTGAAAAGGCTATCAGTTGTTGAGAAGGTTATCAGTTTTGTGTTCTTGGTGAAAAGCTATTATGTTCTTGAGATAAACTGATAGCAAGCAGCAACAGAAAAGCCTTATTTGCCTTTTCGATCTTCTTTTTGTTTGTGTGTATTTTCCTTTTATGTTTTCTCATTTTTGGAATCATTTTTGAACCAAGAAGTGGCTGTTGGAGAGGGCTGCACGACCTGATCTTCTGAAAAAGCAACCCTGCAGCCCTGCAGCAACTGAAAAAGCACAAAACACCTGCAGTCCTTCTCTGATTTTCAGTAGCACACCTGTAGTCCTTCTCTGATCTTCATGTGCTCTGATAGGCACTGAAAAGCAAGCTTACACAGCAAGGGGAGACAACCCTGCAGCAGATCAGGAGCATAACCATTTTTAGCATGCTCTGAATCCCACTTTTCTGCCTCTGACAGCAGATCACCTAACCAAGAGGATATTCCATTTTTCTTTCTCACATTTTTCTTTTATTTTCTCTTTTAACACTCCATTCAATGTTGTATTTACCTTCCACACTAATCTCCCTTTTCGTTTGGCAGATAGGCATCAGCAGCTGCAACCAAAAGAAAGCAACCAGCAGCAGCCTTCCATTCAGCAGCGGTTTTGACCATCCCCATAACAGATAGCATTATTTAAGGATTGAGCTCGAGATACCGGTGCTATCCTCTTCCTTTCTCATCCTTACTTGATGTTCTTTCATGTCCATATGCATCCCTTGATGTTTTCTTGCATTTAGAGTGGTCTTTGAGGCAAAATAGGAGCTGATTTGATAAAAAAACGATTTTGACGGTTACTGTTCACAAATTTTCACTTGCTCCGATTGAGCTGATTTTTGGTGTCCAAAGAAATGGGGTGTGGGGATAAAGAGTCACTGCTTTGCAGTGAGGAGACCCTTTTTTGGCCAAATTCCAACGTTTAGACCACTTTTTGGGCCATTTTGTGTTTCTTAGTGGCTAATTTGGTGTGGTTTTTAGTGTTTTTAGGTCCCTCAGTGTTTTTGTGTTGAAATTTTGTGAAAAATTGCATAAAAAAATCATCTAAGGGCTTATTGTTTGACCTGTTTTTGTGTTTGTGTGTTTTTTGTTTTTGCTTGTGTGTTTTTTTTGTTTGTGTTTCTGTGTTCTTGGTATGCATAGGCCATTTTGTGTGTTGTTTTTGTGCTGATCTCTAGTGCATGACCAGGTCATCTAAGAAAACATTACTTGACTTGGATCTTGAATTAGAGAACACTCTTAGAAGGCAAGCTAGAGAGCTTAAGTCTCGGGATAGGATTGACCCTAATAGTGCTTCTAATACTTCATCCGAACCTATTCCAGCATTCATCAATATGGCAGATAATGGTAATGGAAATAATGGTAATGGAAATCATGGAAATAATGGAAATAATGGTAATGGAAATAATGCAAATCATGGTCATTTGGATGGTAGAACCATTAGAGAGCTGGCTGCACCTGATGTGCATTACCAGCCCCTATGTATTCAATACCCACAGTTGGATGCTAACTTTGAACTCAAATCTGGACTAATCCACTTGTTGCCCAAGTTTCATGGTCTTGCAGGAGAGGATCCACACAAGCATCTGAAAGAATTTCATGTGGTTTGCTCAACCATGCGGCCACAAGGAGTAGATGAAGAGCAGATCAAGCTGAGAGCCTTCCCATTCTCACTTGATGGATCAGCCAAAGATTGGCTCTATTACCTGCCACCAGCTGCTATCACCAGCTGGGATGGATTGAAAAGGATCTTCCTGGAAAAATTCTTTCCAGCCTCCAGAACAGCATCAATAAGGAAGGAAATTTGTGGTATAAGGCAGATGAGTGGTGAGACTCTACATGAGTATTGGGAGAGGTTCAAGAAGTTGTGTTCCAGCTGCCCTCACCATCAGATAAGTGACCAACTCCTAATTCAATATCTCTATGAAGGTCTAATCCCCATGGACAGGTACTTGGTAGATGCTGCAAGTGGAGGAGCCTTGGCAGAGAAGACCCCAGCAGCTGCACAAGAGCTGATATCAAAGATGGCACAAAATGCCTAGCAGTTTGGCACCAGAATTAACACTCCTACAAAAGCCATAAATGAAGTCAATGTGGCTGCCACTATGGACCAGCAAAGGATGGAAAACAAGCTTGAGGAATTGGCTTCCATGGTCAGGCAGTTGGCATTAGAGAGAAAGCAACCCCAGCAGCAGCTTTGTGGCATTTGCTCCTTGCCATCCCATACAACAGACCAATGCCCACAGTTGCAAGAAAATAATGAGACATGTGCAGGCATTTTTCCTGGAAGACCATTCCAGCACCAGCCTTCCAATAGGTATGACCCATACTCAGCCACCTACAATCCAGGTTGGAGAGACCATCCGAACCTCAGATATGGCAGCCCTTCCAATCAACATGTGCACCAGCAGCCATACCACCAGAATCAACCATTTCAGTAGAGGTTCCATCCTTCAATTTCAAGCAACCATGCTCCACCACCAAGGCAGAACCAAGCCATGCAGCAAGCACCACCATTACCCAAGTCAGAACCTACCTTGGATGATCTTGTCAAGCAACTAGCAGCCAACACACTCCAATTCCAACAGAAAACAGAAACCACAATTCAAAATTTGGAGACCCAAATAGGCCAGCTAGCCACAAACATCAATGAGTTAAGGAGTCAAGGTTCGGGGCAGCTTCCTTCACAACCAGTTGCCAATCCAAGGGGTAATGTTAGTGCCATCATGCTTCGAAGTGGGAAAGAAGTGATCATCCCAACCCCTCCACCATCATCAAACATGGAGCAACATGTAGAGGAGCAGAATGTAGAGGGTAGCAAAGAGCAGCAACCCCCCTCAGTCCAAGAAGCCAAGCAACCAAACTCCAGCTATCAAGAACAAGGAGAGTCTTCCAACATCCAGCCCCTACCATTCCCACATCGAGCAACACAAAACAAGAAAAGAGCAGAGGCCGAAGTGGATAAAGAGATTCTGGAAACATTCCAGAAAGTTGAAGTCAACATCCCCCTCCTTGAAGCCATTAGACAGATCCCCAAGTATGCAAAATTTCTCAAGGATTTGTGTACTCACAAGAGGAAGCTTATGGGGAATGAGAAGATCAACCTTGGGAGAAATGTCTCTGCCCTTATCCAACCTGCCATGCCAGCAAAGTGTAAAGATCTAGGGATGTTCTCCATTCCTTGTACTATAGGAGACATGCAATTTAGCAATGCTTTACTAGATTTAGGTGCATCCATTAATGTCATGCCTAACTCTATTTATGCTTCATTGCAGTGTGGTCCTTTGAAGCCAACAGGAGTGGTTGTCCAACTAGCCAATAGAAGTACTGCACACCCCACTGGAGTCCTAGAAGATGTGCTGGTTAAGGTTAAGGATTTAATCTTTCCAGCAGATTTTTATGTTTTGAATATGGAAGATAACAGCACACTTGAGCATGCACCCTTGATCCTAGGGAGACCATTCTTAAAAACTGCTAGAACTATTATCAATGTGCATGAGGGTACACTTTCCATGGAATTTGCTGGTAACACAATTAACTTCAAGATACTTGATGCCATGAAATTCCCTGCTGAGGATCATTCCACTTTTCAAGTAAATAGAGTTGACCTGTTAGTGAATGAAGCATGTTCTGAGTCTTCTGATTTAATTGATAAATTCCCCACTGTGCATGAGTTCCCAGATACGATTAATTGCACTAATTGTAGTGATGGAGAGAGTCAATGTGCTGCATGCTTAGAGATTGCTGAATTTTTGCATAGGCATGAGTCTGATTTTGATGCTAACATTTCCCAAGTGGAAGATAGTGCTGCCAACCTTGTTGAGCAGGTTGATAGTGCCTTGGAGTTAGAGTTCCAGTCAAATAGATCAACCCCCTCTTTGCAGCAGCCACCCACCATTCAGTGCAAGCCTTTGCCTCAGCACCTCAAGTATGCATTCTTGAAGAAAGATGAGAAGCTGCCAGTCATCATTGCAAACAACTTGCAGCCTGACCAAGAGAGAAAGTTGCTGGATGTGCTGAAAAATAATAAGAAAGCAATTGGGTGGACTTTAGCGGACATAACTGGAATCAGCCCATCTGTTTGCATGCACCGTATCTTATTGGAGGAAGGAGCAAAACCAGCAAGGCAGCCTCAAAGAAGACTTAACCCAACCATCCTTGATGTGGTAAAACAGGAGGTAAGTAAATTACTTGCAGCCGGTATTATTTACCCTATTTCTGATAGCAAGTGGGTGAGTCCCGTGCAGGTTGTTCCAAAAAACACGGGCATCACGGTGGTCCCAAATGAGCACAATGAGCTCATCCCCATGAGAGTGCAGAACAGTTGGAGAGTCTGCATTGATTATAGAAAGCTGAACCAAGCAACCAGAAAAGATCATTTCCCCCTTCCATTCATTGATCAGATGTTGGAGAGGTTGGCTGGTAAGTCACACTATTGTTTCCTTGACGGTTTTTCTGGATACTTTCAGATTTGCATAGCCCCAGAGGATCAAGAGAAGACCACCTTCACCTGCCCCTTTGGCACATTCGCTTATAGAAGAATGCCTTTCGGTCTATGTAATGCTCCAGGTACCTTTCAGCGATGCATGGTAAGTATATTTTCAGATTTTCTAGAGCATTGCATGGAAGTATTCATGGATGATTTTTCAGTTTATGGTACTTCTTTTGATGATTGCTTGGTTAGCTTGGGTAGAGTCCTAGAGAGATGCATTGAAAAGAACCTTGTTTTAAATTTCGAAAAATGTCATTTCATGGTAGAACAAGGAATTGTTTTAGGGCATGTTCTATCTAAGAAGGGTATAGAAGTGGATCGGTCTAAGGTTGATGTTATTGCTTCATTGCCTTACCCCACCTCTGTGAAGGAGGTGCGTTCTTTCCTTGGCCATGCAGGATTTTACAGGAGGTTCATCAAGGATTTCAGCAAGATTGCACTTCCACTTTCCCACCTTCTCCAGAAAGAAGTGACCTTCCACTTTGATGAGCAGTGCAAGCGAGCATTCGAGGAACTGAAGAGTCGATTGATTTCTCCACCCATCATACAGCCACCCGACTGGGAGTTACCTTTCGAGCTGATGTGCGACGCCTCCAACTTTGCAGTGGGTGCCGTCCTTTCACAGCGTGTGGAGAAGAAGTCACATGTCATTGCCTATGCCTCGCGCACCTTGGATGCTGCTCAAGCAAACTACACCACGATTGAGAAGGAGCTTTTAGCTATTGTGTTTGCTTTAGATAAATTTCGCTCCTATCTTCTGGGTTCTAATGTTGTCGTGTTTTCTGACCATGCAGCCTTGAAATACCTATTGAAGAAGCCCGATGCTAAGCCCCGGTTGATACGATGGATGCTCCTACTCCAGGAGTTCAATGTGGAGATAAAAGACAAGAGTGGGGCCGAGAACCTAGTAGCTGATCATTTGAGCAGGGTCCCTCCTTCTTCAGATTCCACAGTCATGGACTCCCAGCCTATCAGGGATGATTTCCCAGATGAGTTATTATACCACATTCATGGTGTTGAGCCCTGGTATGCTGATTTAGTAAATTATTTAGTTGCTTCTGAATTACCTGCATATTTTAAGAAGGAACAGCTAAATAAATTTAAGAGTCAGGCTCGGTATTATGTGTGGGATGATCCCTATCTGTGGCGCATGTGTAGTGACCAGGTCATTAGGAGATGTGTTCCTAACCATGAGTTTGCATCTGTCTTAAATTTTTGTCACACACTTGCATGTGGTGGTCACTTTGGTCCCCAACGTACAGCTAGGAAAGTCCTAGATTCTGGATTATATTGGCCTTCTCTCTTTAAGGATTCATATGAGTTCTGTAAGAATTGCACACGTTGCCAACACACAGGCACTATATCACGTAGGAATGAAATGCCTCAACAACCCTTATTGTTTTGTGAAATCTTTGATGTTTGGGGCATTGACTTCATGGGTCCATTTCCTGTGTCATTTGGTTATTTGTACATTCTGTTAGCTGTGGATTATGTTTCTAAGTGGGTGGAAGCTAAAGCCACCAGGACTGATGATGCTTCTGTGGTTGCAGATTTTGTTCGTTCTAACATCTTTTGTAGGTTTGGCATACCCAGGGCCATCATCAGTGACCAAGGATCCCAGTTTTGCAATAGAAAGATGGACACCCTACTTCGTAAGTATGGGGTAATACACAAAGTGGCGACTCCTTATCATCCACAGACTAATGGGCAAGCTGAAGTCTCAAATAGGGAAATCAAGCAGATTTTGGAGAAGACTGTCCAGCCCAATAGGAAAGACTGGAGCAAGAGATTAGAAGATGCGTTATGGGCCTACCGCACTGCCTACAAAACCCCCATCTGCATGTCCCCCTACAGGTTGGTTTTTGGAAAGGCGTGTCACTTGCCGGTGGAGGTGGAGCATAAGGCATATTGGGCGGTGAAGCAATGCAATATGGACATCGGTCAAGCGGGATCCCAAAGAAAGCTCCAACTTCAAGAGCTTGAGGAGATTAGGATGGACGCATATGAGAACTCACGCATCTACAAGGAGAAGACTAAGGCTGTGCATGACAAGCTTATTGTGAGGAAGACATTCGAAGTTGGCCAGAAAGTTCTGCTATACAATTCCCGTCTCAAGTTGATGCCCGGTAAGTTACGTTCTCGTTGGACTGGTCCTTTCATAGTTATTCATGTTTTTCCCTTTGGTGCAGTTGCAATCAAGGACGAGTCCAATGCAAAGCAATTCACAGTAAACGGGCAGCGGCTTAAGCCATTCTACGAGAACTTTCAGGAGCATATTGTGGAGGAGCTGCATCTCCTCAACGCCACCTACATTTGATACATCAGGCTGTTTCTCTCTCCCTAGTATTTTACATTTACTTGTCTTATTCTTGATTGGAATTGCATGTTTACATTGAGGGCAATGTAAAGTCTAAGTGTGGGGGGAGGCAGCATTCTTATTTTGGCAACATTTTGTTTATCTTTTCATATTTCTTTTTCCTTGGGTTTAGTTGAGTTTGTTTTGCGTGGAAATGCAAGTTAAGCAATTAAGTCTAAAAGAACCCATCATGATTAGAACTTCGATCTTATCTTCCTTAATTTCGAGTGACTTGGCAATGAGTTTAATTTGATAGATTGATTGGGTAGTCTACAGCCGTGAGGATTTTGAGCCTATTGTCTTTCTTGTGTGTGCATTCACCTATCATGATTTCCACTCTAGAACTTGTTTTGATTCTTGGTTGAGGCTATATTTGTTCATGCATGACTCAAACATGATTAAGGCATTCTTTCTTGTCCCCATTTAGCCATTTTGTTATACGAAAGAAAAAAAAAAAAAAAAAAAAAATTCAATCAATCAATCCCTTTCGTTTGCCACTTAGAGCCATCATTTTTACCCTTCATTTTCATACACCTTTTTGGACCTTCCAACCTTAGGAAGAGGAATATTAAGTGCATTCTAGTGAGAGAGATTGAATTCATCAAGCAAGTCATAAGGCCAAAGGCCATTTGCATCCATGAAAAAGAAAAAGAAAAGCAAGAAAAGGATAGAATGGTGAGAAGGAAAACGCACTCACCTCTTTCAAAAAAAAAAAAAAAAAAAAAAAATTTATGAGAAAAAGAAGAAAGCAAAGTTGAGACAGAGCGTAAAACGCACTCAACCGAATAAAGATGCAATGTTCTTCATAACGCTTGGAAATTCTATCTCTTGATCTTAGAGTTGCATGAAATGTTTTCTCGACCTAAGGCATGTTTTCCTTCATTGTTGTCTTTCCATTTCTTTCTTCCCCACATTACAACCCTGAATAAGTCCTTTTGATTTGTGGCATGCATTTGACATGGATAGTGGAGATTGAGAAGATAAACAAGCTTATGGTAGTGGAATTGTGATTGGGTGAATTTGAGCGAAACAGTCACCACCACCTCTTGAGAGATTTTTGAGCATACACTTGCCCTGTGAGAGGCTTCCACTTTTGATTTGTCTTATTGGATGAATTGCCATGTCACTTGTTTTCTTGGAAGTAGAGGAAAGATGATCTTTGAATGATGAATTCTTGAAGACTTACCTACCTTGCATCTAATTTGTATTTTTCCACATTTCTATTCTTGAGTCATAGAGTCTAGTGTTTTGCCCAGGAGTGCAAAAGTCTAAGTATGGGGGAATTGATAGCATGCATATTTATACCATATTTTGGCATTTCACCTCATTCTTATTAGGCCATTTGAAGCAATTTTTGCTGATATTTCATTGTTTCTATTTTATTATGCTTCAAATTGTCCTTACACTATTTTCTATCTTACCTCTACTCTATGGATCCAGGCTTTAGGGAATATTGGATGGGCTAGAGAAGTGGCTCAACTAAAGGAGCTTGGGCCTACTAAAGGAGCTTGGGCCTACTTTAAAGGAGCTTGGGCCTACTAAAGGAGCTTGGGCCTACTAAAGGAGCTTGGGCCTACTTTAAAGGAGCTTGGGCCTACTAAAGGAGCTTGGGCCTACTAAAGGAGCTTGGGCCTACTTTCAAGGAGCTTGGGCCTACTTTCAAGGAGCTTGGGCCTACTTTCAAGGAGCTTGGGCCTACAATCAAGGAGCAGACTTGGGCTCACTTGTTTTCTGTTGGGCTAGGTCCAACCCTAGCCTCCCTAGCCTTTCCTTTCTTGGCCATGTATTTAAGGCCTCTTAGCATTAATTTTCAGAACATGATCATATAGATAGAGAGGAGAAAATAGAGAGGATTCTGCCCGTTTTTGTTGTTGTAGCACTTTCCTATTTTTTTTACATCTTTTGTTCCATTTTGTTTTCCTTTCTGTAATGATAGGCTAGAGCATTTGTAACCGGTTGTGTGTCTTGAATCCATGTGGAATTTGAGTCCCGGATGAGCTGCAAGAATCTGGTTTGTTGTTTGTTTCTTATTCATTTCTATTTGGCTTAGTTTGAGCAGATTTGTGAATGCATGGAGTTCATGGCAGGTTTGTGTGAATTTGCATGGTTTCATATTCTGTTAAGTGCTTAAGAGAACAGAATGTTATAGCCGGTTGGTATAACATCTCGGAAATGAATATTATGTGCTTGAACGGTTGTTCTTGCATAGGTCCGGATAGGTTGAATAGAGAGTGAATGGTTGCATTTTGTTTACAAGAGATTTCTGTATCCATTTTGTTGTTCCAATCATTCTAATCCTTGGACGGTTGTTGGGGATACTTTGAGTTTGTTTTCCGGAGATCAAAGCATCTAGCAAACCAAGATATATAGAGTGGACAAGGAAGATTTCACATAGGAGACAAATACACAGCCGGTTGCACTCCTCTTATTGATTTTTCATCCATCTTCATCTTTCTGTTTTGCCAATTAGTTTTCTGTCAAAACAACCCCCCCCAAAACAAACTGTTATTGGTATTGGTTCTCTTTGTTGGTAGAAGAAGGTGAGGCTCCTTGTGAGAGATGACCTAGGGTGCACTTTGCTGCAAACTAGAGAAGAGATGCAAACATAGATCTCTAATTTGGAGTGGTTCGATAGCCGGCCATAACTCTCATACATGGCATGAAAGCTCTAAGTTAGGCTTATGCTCCAATCCAAACCTAGTGATTTCTCAATAATTAATACACAGTCATACTGAAATTTAATTAATGTCACTCATTTTAGCGCAGCTTTATTTGGGAATCATTGGCTTTGGATACTGTCCTTGCCTTAACCTAAGATTAAATTTAGTTACTCATCTTTATTTGAAAGTTAATTGACAGGAATTTAAATGGCGTAATTTAATAACAGAATTTAAATGACAAGAATTAAAATAATAGAAACTAACCGTCCATTGTGGATAATTAAAAGACAAGAATTAAAATTGCAGAAATTTAAAGGTATAAATTAACTGGCCATTTAGGCGATGAATAATAAGTAACAATAAATGACATAAGAATTTAAAAGAAGAAAGAAAGAAAGTAAGATCACAAAGAAAATAAATAGAGAAATAAGAAAGAACAAAGCAATTCTCAAAGAGAGAATTAAGAAAATAACTAAATTTTGATTCAAGAATAATATTTATCTTACAAATACAATCAAGTGAGCTATTTATAGCTCACAAGATGCAATACAAACCACATAATTTCAATTATTCAACTAAACATAATTATATCTAATGGGCACTCACACACTTAAGTTAAATGGATTTTAGCTATAATACACACCTAATATTAAATGGGATTTTAGCTAAATACACACTAATAAATCACTCTTAAGTTAAATGGATTTTAGCTATAATGCACACCTAATAGTTAAATGGATTTTAGCTAAAAAACACACCTAATAAAGCACTCACAAAAAAATATTTAAAAATAAATTTTCTACAATTAGGTTTTTTTATCTTCATTAGGATTAAAAATAATGCTTGGGTCTTCTCCAAATGATATCTTCTATGGGTTGCTTAAGTTGGGCCTTAATTCTTCATGGACTTTAATTCTTCATTTTTCAATCCAATTTAAGTCTCAAGCCCACTTCTTCATGCCTACAAGCAAACAATTAAGTGTTATTAAATTATATATTATGTATATATTTTATATGATATATTATATGGTATATTATATACTTATATATTATATAAATGCTCCATGCATGCACTCCATTGAGTATATGTATTATGTTATAATATATATTATATTTACATGTTTATTATAATATATTATATTATATTATATATATATATTACACATAACTATTCAATTAAACCAAATTGAAATCAAAACGGGGGTTATAATTATAACAAAAGTTTACAAAATTAACCACTAATCATGACGTAGTTCAATGATCTACATCATGAGTTTTGTTTCGGAGGTTCAATGGGATTTTTCCTAAGAAACTTTCGTTTGCAATCAGAATACACAACTACAAAAAAACTGGCATTTAGCTGCGATTTTTTTTTGCATTTAGTGGCGATTTGAAAAACTATCGCTAAATCAGTCATCGCGGAGCATTTAGCGACGATTTTGACCAACCATTGGAATAACCGCCGCAAATCATATTTTTTGTGGCGGTTTTTTAAAACCGCCACAAAATTAGTGATTTAGCGGCGATTTATAAAATATATAGCGGCAGTTTTTCAACCGCGTGAAAATTATAAAAAAAATTAAAATTTTTAATTTTAGCGACGATTTTTCAACCGTCGCAAAAATTAAAAAAAAATTAAAAATTTTTTATTTTAACAGCGGTTTCTAAAACTGC